>NW_027501643.1:0-87011 GCF_021521415.1 Bidens hawaiensis | reverse complement strand
AAAAAAAAGGGAAAAAAGAATAAAAAAAGAGGGGAAAAAAAAAAAAAAAAAAAAAAAAAAAAAAGAAAAAAAAAAGGGAGAAGGAGGAGAGATGCCGTCCCCTCCCTCTTCCTTCTCTCTTTCCGCCTTCTCTTCCCTCTTGTCCTTTGGTTCTTCCCGCCTAAGGATGTCTGCAGCTCCACGCGCCAGACTCCTTACATGGAAGCCTGCGTGAAGACATCTTGTTCCTGCGATGCGTGAAGAGAACTCTTCTCGCAGCACGCTAAGAATGCATGTTCTTCCCGCAATGCGCTAAGAATGTATGTTCTTCCCGCGATGCGCTTAGAATTCTTGTTCTTCACGCAGCACGCTAAGGATGTGATTCTTCCCGCAGTGCGCTAAGGATTGTTGTGCCAGCCTTCGCGCTCGCGCACTCAGCCTTCCCGCGCTTAACCCTTGTATCTTCTGTTTAAATCTAGCCGTTTGCTTTTGTGTTGTCTTATCTTTTGAGCCGTTGACCTAACCCATCTAATGTCTGAATAGTTACTTTCGGCGCAGCATGCGCACCAACCCCATTGGTTGACAGAAAGTGACTGACATAATCTTTTGAGATCTGCTTTTGCCATGCTTGACCAGTACCTTTATCTGATCCGCCCATGCTTTTTACTGTTCCCTGTCAGCTTTATCTTGCCCCCTGCAGCTGCCATATCTTTTGATATCTTTACTTTTCAGAACTTTTTACCGTTGATATCTTTTCTTTTACTTTTTGAGATCTTTTCCCCTTTTTCTAGGGTTTATGTCTCCTAGGGTTTCTCTATAAGTAATAATAATATTTTCCTAACACTTCACACACAAAACACTTAATCTCTCTTATTATCTCTTCCTCCCTTTTTGCTCTCTGCCGTTGTCCTCCTGCCGTCTCCTCTCTTGCCTCCGTCTTCCTCCTTGTTCTTCCCTGCTTTTCCGGTAATATATATATATTATATATAATAATTTACTTATTAATTATGCTAACTTATAATCAAGACTTAAAACAGATCATTAAAACAATAATCTTATTTATAGGTTAACTTGTGCTTGTTTAAAGTTGGTTCTTGCTTTATCTTACACCGCATCGTTTATCAAGTGAGTTATCTCGTATCTAATCCCTTTTTATTTTAAATGCTTTGGGATGTTCATGTGTTCATACAAAACTTGAGTCTTAAACTTGTTTATGAACTTTAGTCGCGCAGTATCCCATGTGTTGAGGACGTTTACTTGGCTGTTTATTTGTATGTGTGTATCATTAACCGCTTTGTTCGGCCTATTCCGCAGTTCCGTTGGTACCATTAGATGAACACGGGAGAACATTCGTTTATGATTTTCTCTTTTGTTACACTTGCACAGTTAGTCTTGTTTGTGAGCTCAATTGTGAGCACTGGCAGTCTTGTCTCTTAGAGTTGGTCCCGATCAGATTACACCCTTGTTGAAAACCAGACATACACATGTTGCGCGCAGATTTACTGTGATTATCTATGATTATCTATTAAACTTGATTTCTCACCAACACGCAAGTGTTTGACGTTTATTTTAACACATGTTCAGGTTTGCAGTAGCTGTTTTGGAGCTTGTGGACACGTAGGACGTTTTCACTTTTGGACCTAGAATTAAAATGTATCAAGACAAGTTAATGTTGTTTGAATGTTATAATTTATAATATATTGATTTATGTTTGATTTATGTTCTTTATTTTCCCCGCTGCGCGTGGCGCGATAAAATGTGTATTAATAAATATTGACACCCATAGTGTCGCGAGTAATGAAGCAATATGTGGCGCCCCGATGTATAATCCGCCTTTGGTCGGGGTGTTACAGATTGGTATCAGAGCTCGTTGACTTTAGGATAGGTGGTTAGACGTAACGGCCTAGAATACCTAAGAGTCCCTTCTCGCGCATGAGAGAAATCTCATGTTTGCGCGCTTATTGTTAATTACTCGTTATTTATGAATATGCTCGCGCTTGCGCAGTATATGATTTTATTCCGCGATATTTCGACTTTTGTTGAATTTCGATTTTTATTGATTTTACTTACATATTCGTTTGTTGGGGTTGAAAATCCGAAAAGTCATGGTGATACATGAATAGTTGATTTTCAATTTCCATTTACGATTATGTTCTGAGGTTGGAGACTTGAAAAGTCATGGTGATACATGAATTGTCAACCTCCAATACTCATTTTCTTGTATGTTTTATATTGAGGATTGAAAAGTCATGGTGATACATGGATCGTCAATCTCCAATACTCGTTTGCTCGTATATTTTAAATCGGGAATTCAGAAAGTCATGGTGATACGTGAATTGTCGGTTCTTGATTCGAATTTGTTACCTTTATTAAGTCTGCATTTAGGATCATTTATTTTACTTTAACTTTTGATAGTATCTAACTCCGTGAAACCAAGCTTTATAAGATTAAAACTTTGCGCTAAAACCAAGATATTAACTAAAATTAAAATTTTTATAGAATGCCTCCGCTATCTCGCCGATTTCAGAGAAGAGAAGCCTCGCGCATGCGTAAACAGCAACGTTCCCAGGAAATGGCCGCCGCAATAGCCCAAGCTTTGAGCCAAAACAATGCTAATATCTCCAGTTATAACATTAAGTCCTTTAATGCGGGTAACCCTCCGAAGTTCACAGGTCTTGAAGGAGCCACAGTGATGCTCCAATGGCTTGAGAAGATTGAAAACACTTTCCTCCATACCCAATGCCCCTCAGAAAGACGAACCCTATATGCTTCCAGTGTCCTGGAATCCAGAGCGCTTACATGGTGGAATGGAGTAGCTCATGCGCGTGGCGCAGAGGCTGCTTCTAGCATGACATGGGAGGAATTCAAGGAAATTCTTACGCGAGAATTCTGCCCTCCCAACGAAGTTAAGCGCCTGGAGGAAGAATTCTGGAACTTGAAGCAATACAGCGGTGAAGCGCGCGAGTACGCGACGCGCTTCCATGAACTAAGCCTGCTTGTCCCTCACCTTGTTACCCCTTCCCGCCGAGCCATAGAGAAATTCCTTGGGGGTCTCCCCATGGAAATTCAAGATTCTGTATGGGCCAGAAACCCAGTAACCCTCCCTGACGCTATTGAGTTGGCCGCTGTGCTCAGCGACAACCATGTCAGAGCAGGAACTCTGTTCCTGCGGGGAACTGAGAAGACCAAAACCACCAAAACTGTGCCTGAACCCGCAGAAACCAAACCAGAACCCTCAAACCGTAACCTCAAGCGCAGGCGCAAGGCCTATGCGCTTACCAACCCGCCCATTGTCCAGCAACCCGTTTACCAACCCCCAGTTTACGCGCCTAACCCACTGTCAACCTACCCAGCACCTCCTGCAGTCCATAACTATGCCTTAACCAATCCAGCACTCCCTGCCCCGCCAACTAAGAAACCTTACACAGGAAACCATCCCTTTTGCCCAACCTGTAGATTTCACCACCCAACCCAAACCCCGTGTCGACTTTGTAACCGATGTGGCCGTACTGGTCACACTGCTGAAAACTGTAGAGTCCTTCCCGCCAATCCAATTGCGCCAACACCACCAGTCTACCCGCAGAACCCACAATCAATCTACCAAAACCCACGACCCAGATCGTGCTTTAACTGCGGTGATCCCAGTCATTTCCGGAACGCGTGCCCAAGACTACAAGTTCAGATTACGCAAGCGAATCCGGTGAACCAGATTTCAAACCAAGTAACGCGTGGACGAGCTTTTAACATAACCGCGCACCAAGCGCAAGCGAATAATGACGTAGTTAATGGTACATTTTTACTTAACGGATTTTATGCTTCTGTACTTTTTGATACTGGCGCCGATCGAAGCTTTATCTCTCGCGCCTTCGAGCAGAAGCTTGCGCGACCGCGCAACGATTTAAAAGAAGATTTTTCAGTTGAATTGGCTAATGGTGAAATTATTTTAATTAACTCAGTGATTAAAGATTGTACGCTTAACCTTAACGAAAACGATTTTCTGATCGACCTCATCCCTATGCCTCTTGGAAGCTTTGATGTTATTATTGGTATGGACTGGCTCTCGCATAATCGCGCCGAAGTTATTTGCGCCAAGAAATTGATTCGCCTACCTCGAGAAAATGGTGATCTTTACATCTACGGCGAAAAACCCTCCCGCGGTCTTAAACTTATGTCTTGCGCCGAAGCCCAAAGACTCATGCGGAAGAAGTGTATTGCATTTCTAGCCCATGTGGTTAAGCCTGCTGAAGAGAAGAAGCTTCGCGATATCCCTGTTGTGCGTGATTTCCCTGAAGTTTTTCCTGATGATCTTCCTGGTATCCCTCCCGCTCGTGAAGTCGAGTTCCGTATTGATCTTGTCCCTGGTGCTTCCCCCGTGGCTAAATCTCCTTACCGTCTTGCACCCGCTGAGATGCAAGAATTGGCCAGCCAACTTCAAGAGTTGACTGCTAAAGGATTCATTCGCCCTAGCTCTTCGCCCTGGGGTGCTCCGGTGTTGTTCGTTAAAAAGAAAGATGGATCGTTTCGCATGTGTATTGATTACCGCGAGTTGAACAAACTCACCATTAAAAAACGGTATCCCTTACCGCGTATTGACGACCTCTTTGATCAACTCCAAGGTGCCTCCTGTTTCTCGAAGATCGATCTCCGTTCTGGTTATCATCAGTTGCGTATCCGCGATGAAGATGTTCCGAAGACTGCTTTTCGTACTCGTTATGGCCATTTTGAATTCTTGGTCATGTCCTTCGGTCTAACCAACGCACCCGCCGTTTTCATGGATCTTATGAATCGGGTGTGTAGGCCTTTCTTGGATAAATTCGTGATCGTGTTTATCGATGATGTTCTGGTGTATTCTAAGACCAAGACCGAGCATGAGCAACATCTCCGATTGGTATTGCAAAAGCTTAGAGCCGAGCAACTCTATGCTAAGCTTTCCAAGTGTGAATTTTGGTCTGATGAAGTACAGTTTCTTGGTCATGTTGTAAACAAGATGGGTATTCATGTCGACCCATCCAAGATTGAAGCAATCAAGAACTGGATTACGCCATCCTCTCCTTCTGAGATCCGTTCCTTTCTAGGCTTAGCTGGTTATTACCGGCGCTTTATTTCGAACTTCTCGAAGATCGCTTTGCCTTTAACAGCTCTGACGCACAAAGGCAAACCGTATATTTGGGGCTCGAAGCAAGAAGAAGCCTTTCTAACGCTCAAGCGTTTGTTGTGTGAAGCTCCTGTTCTTGCGCTACCTGAGGGTAATGATGATTTTGTCGTGTATTGCGATGCATCCAACCAAGGTCTCGGTTGTGTTCTTATGCAACGAGGCAAGGTTATCGCTTACGCATCAAGGCAACTCAAGGTTCATGAAAGGAATTATACAACTCACGACCTCGAGCTTGGTGCAGTTGTTTTTGCCTTGAAGATCTGGAGACACTACCTTTATGGTACTAAGTGTATCCTTTACACTGACCATAAAAGCCTTCAGCATATCTTTGATCAAAAGGAACTTAACATGAGGCAACGCCGATGGAACGAACTCATCAGCGATTACGATTGTGAGATCCGGTATCATCCTGGTAAGGCTAATGTGGTAGCCGATGCGCTCAGCCGAAAACCCTGCCAACTTAACTGTATCTTGCCGCGCACCCAGCTTCACTTCGCGCCGATTCAAAGCAACCTTGAATCGCGTATTCGTGACGCGCAGCGCGCATCCATCAGTAATGGTAACCTTCGCGCCGAGTTAGCGTGTGGCGCGGAAGCACTCTTTGTCCCTAATCTGAGTGGAATTCTCTGCTATCTCAATCGCATCTGGATCCCCTTTGATGAGAATCTTCGCGCTGATATCCTGAGTGAAGCGCACAAATCTCGGTATTCTATTCATCCTGGCGCTGATAAGATGTACAAGGATTTGCGCATAACTTATTGGTGGCCCGGTATGAAAAAGGATATTGCTGTGTTCGTAGCTAAATGCCTGACTTGTTCTAAAGTGAAAGCTGAACACCAACGCCCCTCTGGTTTGCTCGAACAACCAGAAATTCCTACGTGGAAATGGGAATGTATAGCAATGGACTTTATTACCAAGTTACCTTTGACAGCAAGCAAACATGATAGCATTTGGGTAATAGTGGATCGTTTGACTAAGTCTGCTCACTTTCTGCCCATTCGTGAAAACTACCGTGTTGAGCATCTCGCGCAGCTGTATGTCAAGGAAATTGTCTGCCGCCATGGTACTCCTTTGAGCATCATATCCGATCGTGATGGCCGTTTTATATCTCGCTTTTGGAAATCTCTCCAATCTGCACTAGGAACTCGCTTGGACATGAGTACGGCATATCATCCCCAGACTGACGGTCAGTCTGAGCGAACTATTCAAACTCTTGAGGATATGCTCCGATCTTGTGTTCTTGATTTTGGGGGTAATTGGGATTCGCACCTGCCTTTGATCGAGTTCTCTTATAATAACAGCTATCATTCCAGTATTGGTATGGCCCCATTTGAAGCACTTTACGGTCGTAAGTGCCGCTCCCCGATTTGTTGGAGCGAAGTGGGTGAAACTCAAATCACAGGACCCGAACTTGTTCAAGAGACAACCGATAAAATCGCCAAGATCCGTGATCATTTGCTGACTGCCAGAAGCCGACAGAAGAGTTACGCAGATCGTAGGCGAAAGCCTCTCGAATTTCAAGTTGGTGATCTTGTTCTCCTCAAAGTGTCGCCTTGGAAAGGTGTTGTCCGCTTTGGGAAGAAGGGTAAGCTTGCTCCTCGTTATGTTGGTCCATTCAAGATTCTCGCGCGTGTGGGAAAAGTTGCCTACAGACTTGACCTGCCGCCCTGCGCTCAGTAATGTGCATCCAACGTTCCATGTATCCAATCTCAAGAAGTGTTTAGCCGACGAGAACCTTCACATTCCACTTGATGAAGTTCAAGTTGATGAAACTATGCATTTCGTTGAGAAGCCTGTTGAGATTATGGATCGCGAGGTTAAGCAAACCAAGCGCAGTCGTATCCCTATCGTGAAAGTTCGTTGGGAGTCCAAGCGCGGAGCCGAGTTTACATGGGAAAGGGAAGATCAAATGAAGATCAAGTACCCGCACCTGTTCTCTGCGCAACCTACTTCGAGATAAATTTCGGGACGAAATTTCTTAAAGTAGGGGAGACTGTGACATCTGCCCCGATCCGACCCGACCCAGGTACCCGTTTCTCTGACCCGATCTCTCTTTTATTATTTAATATTTATACTTGTATTTTATTTTTAATAATAATATATATTTCCTACCCGCCTCTTTCTCCCTCTTTCTTTCCGCCGTCCCCTCCCTCTTCCTCTCTCTTTCCGCCTTCTCTTCCCTCTTGTCCTTTGGTTCTTCCCGCCTAAGGATGTCTGCAGCTCCACGCGCCAGACTCCTTACATGGAAGCCTGCGTGAAGACATCTTGTTCCTGCGATGCGTGAAGAGAACTCTTCTCGCAGCACGCTAAGAATGCATGTTCTTCCCGCAATGCGCTAAGAATGTATGTTCTTCCCGCGATGCGCTTAGAATTCTTGTTCTTCACGCAGCACGCTAAGGATGTGATTCTTCCCGCAGTGCGCTAAGGATTGTTGTGCCAGCCTTCGCGCTCGCGCACTCAGCCTTCCCGCGCTTAACCCTTGTATCTTCTGTTTAAATCTAGCCGTTTGCTTTTGTGTTGTCTTATCTTTTGAGCCGTTGACCTAACCCATCTAATGTCTGAATAGTTACTTTCGGCGCAGCATGCGCACCAACCCCATTGGTTGACAGAAAGTGACTGACATAATCTTTTGAGATCTGCTTTTGCCATGCTTGACCAGTACCTTTATCTGATCCGCCCATGCTTTTTACTGTTCCCTGTCAGCTTTATCTTGCCCCCTGCAGCTGCCATATCTTTTGATATCTTTACTTTTCAGAACTTTTTACCGTTGATATCTTTTCTTTTACTTTTTGAGATCTTTTCCCCTTTTTCTAGGGTTTATGTCTCCTAGGGTTTCTCTATA
The DNA here is from genome assembly GCF_021521415.1 of Bidens hawaiensis. Classification (NCBI taxonomy): domain Eukaryota; kingdom Viridiplantae; phylum Streptophyta; class Magnoliopsida; order Asterales; family Asteraceae; genus Bidens; species Bidens hawaiensis. Next base: position 79,035 of record NW_027501643.1, on the reverse strand, counting down.
AGTAATAATAATATTTTCCTAACACTTCACACACAAAACACTTAATCTCTCTTATTATCTCTTCCTCCCTTTTTGCTCTCTGCCGTTGTCCTCCTGCCGTCTCCTCTCTTGCCTCCGTCTTCCTCCTTGTTCTTCCCTGCTTTTCCGGTAATATATATATATTATATATAATAATTTACTTATTAATTATGCTAACTTATAATCAAGACTTAAAACAGATCATTAAAACAATAATCTTATTTATAGGTTAACTTGTGCTTGTTTAAAGTTGGTTCTTGCTTTATCTTACACCGCATCGTTTATCAAGTGAGTTATCTCGTATCTAATCCCTTTTTATTTTAAATGCTTTGGGATGTTCATGTGTTCATACAAAACTTGAGTCTTAAACTTGTTTATGAACTTTAGTCGCGCAGTATCCCATGTGTTGAGGACGTTTACTTGGCTGTTTATTTGTATGTGTGTATCATTAACCGCTTTGTTCGGCCTATTCCGCAGTTCCGTTGGTACCATTAGATGAACACGGGAGAACATTCGTTTATGATTTTCTCTTTTGTTACACTTGCACAGTTAGTCTTGTTTGTGAGCTCAATTGTGAGCACTGGCAGTCTTGTCTCTTAGAGTTGGTCCCGATCAGATTACACCCTTGTTGAAAACCAGACATACACATGTTGCGCGCAGATTTACTGTGATTATCTATGATTATCTATTAAACTTGATTTCTCACCAACACGCAAGTGTTTGACGTTTATTTTAACACATGTTCAGGTTTGCAGTAGCTGTTTTGGAGCTTGTGGACACGTAGGACGTTTTCACTTTTGGACCTAGAATTAAAATGTATCAAGACAAGTTAATGTTGTTTGAATGTTATAATTTATAATATATTGATTTATGTTTGATTTATGTTCTTTATTTTCCCCGCTGCGCTGTGCGCGATAAAATGTGTATTAATAAATATTGACACCCATAGTGTCGCGAGTAATGAAGCAATATGTGGCGCCCCGATGTATAATCCGCCTTTGGTCGGGGTGTTACAACACATATTCCACAAATTCTTCGTGTTCGATACCCATTTACCACTATCTATTTAGTTGTAATTGGTTTATTTTTGTGCGAGTCTTCTACGTCGTGTCAAGGGTAATAATAGACTCGTCTATAATTATATATTCTTGAAATTATATATCATTTATAGTCTATGCTTGAGGATATTATTAGACCTTGAATTAATTCCTAAACTATATGTTAGTTGTAGTTTACGCTTAATGATGTTATTTGGTTGATTGATTGGCTAATATGTATTCAGGCGTGTCTATTGATGTGTATGTTTTTGATAAACTATGACCGGTTCAAATATATTACTCGGGTTTAACCCGTGGTGAGGAGGCTCGTGTTACATGTTTATGTTAGGGCAGGTCAAATATATTACTTGAGTCCTTGACTTCGTGTCTCGTGACTCGTGGTGAGAGGCCTGTCGTTTTGCTAAAACCGTAATCAGGTCAAATATATTAGTCGAGTATTAACTCATGGTGGGGAGGCCCATATTACATGTTTTTTCCGCTACCGGGTCAAATATATTACTCGGGTTTAACCCGTGGTGAGGAGGCTCGTGTTGCATGTTTATGTTAGGGCGGGTCAAATATATTACTCGAGTCCTTGACTTCGTGTCTCGTGATTCGTGGTGGGGAGGCCTGTCATTTTGCTAAATCGTGATCGGGTCAAATATATTACTCGAGTCTTGACTCATAGTGCGGAGGCCTGTATTATGTGTTTAGGTTTTGTTAAACCGTGACCAAGTCAAATATATTACTCGAGTTTAACCTGTGGTGGGGAGGCTCGTGTCATGCATTTATGTCTTACTGAGATCGGGTCAAATATATTACTCGAGTCTTGACTCGTGGTGGGGAGGCCTGTTTATGTGTTTGACCGAGGAAAATTATTTATTTATTTATTCATTATTTCTTCTACTATTTTATATTTATAAATTTTAATCTGATTTATAAATGTTGTCTATAAAAACATGAACTCACTTAACTTAAGCTAACTTTGTGTGTATGTTAGTTTGAATTTCAGGTTGAGGAGATTGGAAATTACCGCTTGGACGTGCTCGAGACTACTCGGTTGGTTGAAGGCATCTCTAGTCGAAGATTTTAATAAACAAACATTGTTCTTTTTATATTTGATTATGGATTGATTTTGGGCACATTTCCCCAGTTTTGGGATTTAGTACTTGACTATTTTTCCGTTGTTCCGTTGTATGTTACTCTAGACTGGTTTTAATAAAAATGAAATCGTTTTGACTTTTTTTTGAGAAATTTGGATATGATGACCAACTGTTTGACTCCCGGGTTTTGGGTCTTGCAACCCATAAGTATGTCAACATAAACAATACCCAAATTATTTTGTAAACAATTAAACAAAACGCAAATCAATGTGGTTCTGCATTTTTTTTCTAACTGTTGAGAATAAACAGAATTAATAAATTCATTTAATAAAAATGAAAGACTAAAAAGGCATCAAGAAAAGAAATGGTTGTTAACTATCCCATATGCATAGATTTTATACTAAGTCATTTTTTAGTTTGGTTTTTCAATAGGTGGTTTTTTCTAAACCTCAGTAATGCATACATAAGCATGATAAATTCAGGCGTACAAAATCCACAGTAATAGTAAACCGTGACAACTTGGGTAACAGAACCTGTAAGATTAAAAAAAAATGAAATAGATCAAACAAGTAAGATGGTTAAGTTGACTTATATTCTATCACAAATCCATAATCTAAAAGAATGAATAAACTTGATGAATGATGATAAAACTCACTAAAATTCCTTAATTTTTTATGCAAGATGGCAACACACATGCAAACATAATATTTTTTTAGTAACATTGTGTCGCCATGGCTACGGTGGTCATAAATTTAACGACATCTCAATCCTCCATGTGAAATTCCAATAGGAATTTAAAATGACAATTCTTTGTTATCTAACATCTACGTAGTACACATCAAACTCTGCAAAGTAATCAAGTGAAAGTGGCACCATTCCAAAGTTAATTATTGTTTACATAACAAAAAATGAACATTTTATACCAGAACTGGTCCTTCTTCCAGAAGTTGGCGGAATTTCTCCATCTTTCCTTGCAAACTCCCTCTACACCAAATAAAAATAGTAAAAAAATTAAAGCAAGCAACTGATAACACGCAAACTCACACAATTCATTATGTAAATTAAATCAATTCATTATATCCTAATTCCCTATATGAATTACGTTCGTAGAAGAAGATGAAAAGAAAATTAAAGAATTGATAGAGCAAATGCCTATCTTTAAAATAGGCTTCAGTTGAGACCATTGAGCACCTCCATAAAGTTGATCATTCAATTGATTACTTATTATAACCATTAAATTCAATTGATGATAAATTGGAAGGTAGATTGCAATTTAAAATTGTCAAACTCGGATTTGGTGGCATATCTATATTATATTGTTAAACACGAGTGATGGACAGTTAACATAATTTCACAATTACATGGCAGGGACGAAAATGACATTTGATAATTGGACAACAAAAGAAACTTGACAATCCCTCGATTCGTTCTTAAAGCGTTCGGTACAACTTGATGGAGCTTTATGTTTTGTTATATTACTATTTTATCCTTTAAGGATACAAAAGGTTTGACATTAAGTTAATTAATTTCCCAATTAATTATTTCACCATTTCTTTGGTTTATTTATGATTTGGGGATGCAAAAAGATTTACACTTAAATTAACTGATTATCCAATTATCTATATTACATTATAATATCTTTTCATCTTCTGCCTTCTTTCTTCTTCAGACCCCGTTAAATTAAATGTTAATTAAAGCCTCCGACCAACATCTTATCCTCGCTCCGGCATTGAAATCAATTATCCGGCACCCTTCAATTACAATGAACATATGCAATCAATTATGGAATCCGCCCAATTCTATAATCAATTGAATTTATGGTGCAATCACTTGAAGAGTGGAAACCGACCCCCAAATGTCTGTTACCAGTCTGACCGAATATTCCAATTGAATGCTGATGATTGCAAATGGCGACTATAATTCTATTCCATCTTCAATTTACATGCTTTGTGTCCAAACTGCTCCATTTCAGATCGCCTCCTACTAAGGTTACCAAGGTAAGTAATATATATGAAAGAATATTTCTATGATAACATGATCTTTATGTGTGATTATTCATGTATTTAGGGGAATTGCCATCTGATTTTGTTTTGTTTTTCATTATAATTCTATTCCATCTTCAATTTTGTGCATTATAATTCTCTGGTGGACTTTAAAGAGCGCATATATTTTGGCAGTTATTGATGCGCTACTTCTTTACCGGAATTTCTCTGATATTGATTGTCTTCTTGATGAAATAGAAAAGGTAGTTAATACTTAACCTTTTCCTTTTGAATCTGTTAGAGAAGATTGCTGATCTATGTGTACTTCTAGGAATATTTGGATGAAAATCATTATTTAGTTTTATGAATACGGATTATTTTGCAGATTTGCACATTATGTAAATGAGGCCTATTTTTAGTTTTTAATAATATTATACTTATGGCATTTGAGATCTTTGTTAGCCAATCTTAAAGTGATATATTCATATATTAGGTCTTTGTTGTTGCAGATTGCAGCAAGTGTGTGAAGAAGACGGAGAACAAGCTCTTAGAAATGATTCAAGACCGTCTAAGAAGTAATAGGTTGGTTTTTAGTTATCCTATTTGAGATTTTGAGATACAAAATAAATGAGTTTCTAGGTGTATCTTTAAGGGAAAACACTATAGAATAGTAACCAAGTTTCAAGTTTGTTCCAATTAAGTTACTCATATTTTGTTTTGTCCCAATCAAGTCACTCAACTTTCAGTTTGTCTCAATTAGGTCAATTAAATTTCAATTTGTGTTACAAAACAAGAGGGACAACTACTATATCATCGTAAGTGATACATTTATTGATAAAAAGTATAAAAATGTTGGTTTTAATGACGTTTAAGTTATTTATAAACATAAAATATGAAGGTAAAAAACATAGTATTAGAACAATTATTTAAAGTTGAGTGACCTAATTGAGCTAAAATTGAAAGTCGAATGACCTAATTGAGACACATTGAAAGTTGAGTAACTTAATTGAAACAAAATTGAAAGTTTAGTGACCTAATTGAGACAAATAAAATATGAGTGAATTAATTGAACAAAATTGAAACTTGGTTACTATTCTATGAAGTTGTCCTTTTAAATAAACATGAAACTTGTGTTTTATTAAAATTTGCATTTTCTTTATGCAGGTTGTTTGTTTTTAACGATGCTAATTTGCATATAGATTGATGGATTAGCGACATATTTCACTTTAGGTACATGGAATATATTATTTTGCCGTTAATTTTGTGTTATTTTGAGTTATTTGGGTTCTGATTTGTTAACCTATCAATTCATAACGAAAGCTGTTGTGGTTCCGGGTTCCTGAATTATCAAAAACCTAGATAATCAATTGAGCGATATACTTGCAGCTTGTTTGTTGTTTTTTCAAGCTGGTGTTCAACTTGTTTAGTATTTATTAATCAATGTATATGTTTTACTATATAATAAAATAATGCATAATTCTCAAAAACTAAATTATTTAACTTTTATATTCCTGTTAGTTTTAATTTCGTATTTTTAATTATAGTTCGTGAGGTTCGATCGCTTCGATTTCTTTAACGCGCTTTTGCCTTTATTTCTATTTCATCCTTCATCACAAAGGTGAGTTTCTCACACCCCCCTTTTAACGCTTTTACACATTTTGGGGGTAGTATATATATCTTATCAAATCAACTGTTTACTTATTCATTTATAAAACTAAAATTCATATCATGGATTGTATGTTTACTGGATTGCTTATTCAAAACTTACTTGCACGTGGTATCCTCAATAAGTATGATTATACCCCCCCCCTGCACTCAGGACCATTTTGTTATGAGTGTAAAAGGGACCCCCGATCCAAGTATGTTGGTTGTTTCCAACTGGAAAGGACCTTACTTTCTCGATTATCTGAGTACGTTGGTTGTTACCAAATGGAAAGTACCTTACTTGCGCGATTATTACACATGTCTCATGGAATTGTATGGTTTTTATATTATATATATCAAAACTTTTGTGAACTCATCAACTATTCGTTTAGTTGACCTTTATTTTATATATATGCTACAAGGACAATCATTAGAGGATGATGATTGGAGAAGATACTAGAACTTAGGTACATTAATAAATGGACAAGTTGTATAATTGTTCTTATGATAAATGTATTTCTTTGTTTTCAAACTTGTGTACCTGATGTTCAAATTAATTATTGATAATATTGTTACTTAATAGTGTCACCTGTGTTTTAAGCAATCTGTACGTCACACTCAGGCGTTTCCACTTAATCCGGGGTGTTACAACCCTGGAAATAATCAAGCCCTTCCTCACTTAACACATCATCTCGGATATGTTCTTCAACCATACGATTATCAATAATCTCCTCCACCGACATATGATCCGGCTAATTAATTTGACTTTTTCTGCCCAATTTATTATGTTTAACACTCAAATGGAAGTCCATTACTGAAAAAGACGGGCCTAGTTTCTCAGCTGGCCGATTAACTGCACACACGGGATCGGAGATGCAACATTTTGAATTTTCCGTATTCATATTCGTATTTGTTTACCCGATTCAGGAATGTAATTCGGATATTTCGTATTAATAAAAACTTTTAATTATTAGTAATTATCTTGATTTAACTTATTTATATTTTCATAACTTTCAAACTTGTCAAACAACCCTTGAAATCGCTTAAAATGGCTTAAAATCGGATTTATAGAAGTACAGGGGCTAAATTGCCAAAAATTAAACATTTGATCATTCCTCGCGCGCCGAGCCGCTCAAGGGGTGAGGCCTCATGCTCCGCACCGCGCGGAGGATGGATCTGCCCAACAAGTTTTTGTTTTACTTGTTTATTTGGGTTTTAATGCTAAATCTTCCCTAAACCATCCCAAATAACGAAAATTAAGGTCCAAGATAATTAAACTATTATTGTAGCATGTCCATTTGGTTTTCTTTTTGGTAAAGCCGGAATCTTTGAGTTAGTATACCCGATTTTGTCATTTATTGATTATTTCGTTTCATAATCGAGTTGTTTACCTAATAAACAAGTTTTAACCTTTAATATTTAATTAAGACATGTTCTAAACCGTAGAAACTACTGAAACGTCAGCCACCATCTTTGTGATTCTTGAACTCCCTCTGTCCATTATTGGTTTATTCAAGATTAATCTAGTTCTTCAAGCCTCCGTTGACTTTCCAGCTTCAAAACTCTTTGACCTTGTTTATCTCCTTGTTCCTTAATCTTTCCGAGTAAGTTGTCTTGTGATAAAATATGTATTTTCATCTATATAACAAATGCCCTCAATCAATTTTACTGATTGAGGGAGTCTCGATGGTTAATTTGATTCTGGCCCGTTTAAGGGCATAATAGTCAACATATTTGACTATCCGATTTCTCTAACTTCTGGTCAGAACTAGCTTTTGGGAAGAATACTTTTTTGTTCATAATATATTTTGGTCAGAACTACCACTAGAATCAATAACACAAGCCCGCAACATATCCTCGAGAGTTTGTATGGTCCTCTCGGATTGACCATCCGTCTGCGGGTGATAAGCAGTAATAATGAGGAGTTTGGTACCCATCTCCTCATTCAACTTTTTCCAAATCCTGGATGTAAAACGCGTGTCCCTATCCGAAACAATATATACGGGCACCCCGTGCCTAGAAACAATCTCACGAATAAACAGATCGGCCAGCTGCTCGGAATTATAAGTCTCCCGAATAGGTAAGAAATGAGCGCTTTTAGTCAATCTATCCACGATTACCCGAATGGTGTCATAATTACTCCTAGGAGTGCGAGGCAGTTTAGTTACAAAATCCATCGTAAGATGCTCCCATTTCCACTCGAGTATTTCCAAGGGTTGAAGTTTCCCAAGAGGCTTTTGGTGCTCAGCCTTAACTTGCAAACAAGTCAGACATTTACTCACATATTGAGCCACCTAATATTAGTCATGCCCGGATGAATGGAATAGCGAGACTTGTGAGCTTCATCTAGAATCTTACTCCTGAAAACCCCATACCTGGGTACCCATAAACAACCATCCTTATACTTCACCCCGTCACCGATGTCTTCCAACAACTTTACTTGACCCCATATACGTTCTGACATAATCCATTCCACCTGCAAGGCCTCATTCTGGACATTGGCTATCTGCTTCAAAATATCGGGTTAAGAATAAGCTTATATGATTTCAAACGAATGGGTTTCGGCCTCACCTTCTGGCTCAACGTGTCGGCCACTACGTTAGCCTTACGGGGAGGGTACATAATCTTGAGATCATAATCCTTAATTAATTCCAACCACCGTCGTTGCCGCATATTCCTCATGAGCTATGACTCGACCTCGCTGCATAAGAACACACTCAAGCCTCTGATAAGAAGCATCAGAATAGACAACCAGGTCGTCGGTGCCATCAGACAAGGCCAGAATTGGAGCATGCGTTAACCTGTTCTTTAATTCAAGAAAAGCCTCCTCCTGATCAACACCCCAAACAAACCTAACACTCTTCTTAGTCAACTTGGCCAGCAACGAAGCTATTTTCAAAAAGTCATGAATAAATCGGCTGTAATACCCCGCCAAGCCCAAAAAGCTACGGATTTCAGACGGTGACTTAGGATATTCCCATTTATTTATGGCTTCCACCTTCGCAGGGTCTACCAAAATGCCATTTGGGTTAATAACATGACCCATGAATTGAACCTCGCGTAACCATAAAGAGCACTTAGAAAATTTAGCGTACAACTTATTCCTTCATAGAGCATCGAAAACTTCCATGAGGTGACGAGCGTAGTCGATTTCACTCTTGGAATACACGAGAATTCCGTCGATGAAAACAATAACAGAACGATCAAGCATCAGCCTACACACCCGGTTCATAAGATCCAGGAATGCATCCGGTGCATTGGTCAAACCGAAAGACATCACGAGAAAATTCATAATGTCTATAGCGAGTGCGGAAAGCGGTCTTAGGAATATCTTGCTCCCGAATTTTCAACTGATGATACCCCGACCTAAGGTCGATCTTTCAGAACCAACTAGCTCCTTGGAGCTGAACAAATAAGTAATCGATCCTTGGTAGAGAGTACTTATTTTTCCAGGATAAGTTTATTCAATTCACGGTAGTCGATGTACAAGTTCTGACCACAGATAATTTGAGCATCCATGCTAGCAAGCCAATCCAACCCAAGCACCCCATCGAAACAGCCCAGTGGCATTAAATACAGCCACACCGGAAAATCTATACCCAGACAACTCAATAAAGCAACCCTGAATAGCTCTAGACACATAACAGACTTTCCTACAGCGACCTCAACCTCAAATATATCGTTTATGTGCTCAGGTGATTTATTTAACGCGAAACATAGAGTGATAGACACAAAACCATTACTAGCACACGAGTCAAACAAAACCAAAGCCTGTAATTCAATAAGTAAAAGGTACTTGGAATGATATTACGTTACTACTTGGCTAAACCATTACACATACGTTCTCGAAGGAGTGAGGGATTTAAGCGGTCAAGTAAAAAAGGAAACCTAGTGTGATCACATGCAACGCCTTAGCTAATCAATTACGCGCAAGGCTTGCGAGAGGATGAGAAATAAACGGGAGGATTTAAGGAATGAGATGAACTTTAACGCTAACAACATGAGCATTAGCCATATCCTATCCCTACAAAGACAGAACCCTAACACAGTCAAGCACAAGTAGCATTTAGAACATGGTAGGTAACGGTAAACTCCTAATAACGTTGATAAAGTGTTATTAGTCGTTTACTTTACCCGCCCATCCTAAGCACCCCCTTCCCCTAACCATATTAGCATCCTATCTAACACTTAAACAATTTTATGCACACAATGAAACCCTAATGCTTATAAAAATGAATAACCAAATATAAAAATTACCTCTTGCCGTGCAGCTACTCGTGGTTGGAATTTCTCGTCCTTCCACTTGTAGTTCAAGTCCAAGCATTCAAGAATGCTCAGATCCCTCGAACCTTGGCTCTTATACCAACTTGTAAGTCCCCGAAACCCGGGAATCCTACAGTTGGTCATCATACCCAAAATTCTCAAAAATTTAAAACCAAAACAAGTTCATTTTATTAAAACCAGTTTAGAGTAATAAGCAGCGGAAAATAATAAGTATCAAAACCCCAAAACCGGGGTCATGTGCCCAAAAATCCATAATAGAACAAGGTTCGTTTTATTTAAAATCTTTGACTAGCAATGCCTTCAACCGTCCGAGTAGTCTCCAGCACGTCCAAGCGATAACCTCCAATCCTTAACCTGAAAGTCAAACTAATATACACACAAAGTCAGCTTGAGCTGAGTGAGTTCACGTTTTAGTAAACAACATTCATAATTTATTTCAAAAGTTATAGATATTAAACAATAGAGGAAATAATAAGCAATTAAATAAATAATTACCAAATAATTTATCCTCCGTCGAGCACGCGTACACGGGCCTCCCCACCATGAGTGAAGACTCGAGTAATATATTTGACCCGGACGCGGTAAGACATAAGCACGTGACACGAGCCACCCCACCACGAGTTAAACCCGAGTAATATATTTGACTCGGTTACGGCTTAACAAACCTAAACACGTGATACGGACCTCCCACCACGAGTTATAACTCGAGTAATATATTTGACCCGATCACGGTTTAGCAAACGACGGGCCTCCCCACCACATATCACGAGACACTAAGTCAAGGATTCGAGTAATATATTTGACCTGGTCACAATCACCGTGCACACACACATCAATAGGCTTACTCACATATATCTTCTTAGTCACAAAAAACTAAATAACATCAACAATCATAGGCTATAGGGCAACATGTATAAGTCATTCCCGTAAACCAATACAAGTAAGTCTACTCGTATTCAATTAATACTAGGCCTCCTAATATTCTTGTGCCTAGACCATAAGTAATATATATATATATATATATATAACCTTAAGGAATTTATGACCAAAGAAACGTCTAAAGTACCCTAAGGCATAGAATATAATTCACACCTAGTTTCATAAATGTACAAATAATAATAAGCTATGCAACGCCATCCAAATAGTTTTGAACGAGTAAAATCGAGTAATATTTGTAATAGGTTGTGTATGCCAACCCAAAACGTAAAAATATTAAAAATGGGCATTGTGAAACTCACTTGACACGAGTCATGCAAATACCAACGAGCTAGAGAACCTCTAAGCAAATCCACAAATCAAAAGCCTGTCGGATTGCACGTAAAGATTACTAACTAAACCGAACTGACTCGCTTATCCTACGAGGCGTTCTAACATGATTTGATTGACCTAAAGCCTAATCCATAAAAATTCCAATTACATCAGCCCCTGAGGTCTCATAATTACCAAAACCACCCTTACTTAAAGCCGGGGACAAAGGATTTCCAAACTACACCCGAAAGTCGTTAATTGTGTCGAATACGCGCGTTAACTAGTTGTTTGAGTAATTATCGACCAACTCAGTCCCTTGTGGATAACATTTAGTATAATTACAGCCAACAAGTCCACACAACACTTCACGAGTTGAATGGGTTGGCAATTCACTTGTACAACGCACAAACTACCAATTAAACGCGAATTTGCGTTGTACCGATCCGTTTGAGGGTCATTAGTTCCCTCAAACAACACGCAAAACGCAACAATCAACAATCTAGACAACCGAAATCCTAGTTTTCAATCTATCAACAATTGACCAATCAAACGAACTTCGTTGCTCATGATATTAAAGTATGATATATATGACATACCTAGGAAGATGACGGAGCATAAACTTCACTTTAAACAGCCCCGAAAGATACTCAATTGGACAGCCACCGGTTAAGCCTAAACCGAATGTTTATCAACCAATAAGCGAGCAATAAGAGTGAATTAAGATGAAAAAGACGTGCATTGATATAGTACCAACAAAGAATCAGAGTTTTGACCCTAGGAATGGCCGGAATATTGTAGAAATCATATGGTTTTGGGATTGTCCTTGCGCCGATCGGACTAGGGAAAGTAGAAAAGAAAAGTGGCGCCTAGGTTTAATATTTTGAGAAAGTTACAAAACCAGCCCCTATACTTGTAAAATGAGATATCTTGCTTCCAAAGTTAAATAATATCACTTTCAAGAATGACCAGGAGGTCCGGTCCCGATTAATATACAAACTCTACATGGCTTACTTTCATATTAACGAAATTAGCGGGTGTTACATGACACCACTTACTTGCGTATTGTTTAATTGTTGATACTCACAATATTGGGTTGCTATTTTTTGTTTATATATATGTATTATTGCATTAAAAATCTTGCAATTACTTACTCAACATATGTTGTTGACAAACCTATTTTTACGCATATTGTAGGATGTTTATCTTGGATGATTGAAGTGGTTGAAGAACTTTGTTTAGTTTGGTTTAGGTTACTAAATAAAAAGATACTTAATTGACTGTTTTGGTCTTATTTGTAATTGTTTGAGTCTTGTGTACTTGATTTGAATTTAATAAAGTAATTTAAATTTGTCACTAATATTGTTATGTTAGTGCTATGTGAGATGTGAATCAATAGTTCGCGTCCCGGCATATTCTACTGTTGGTTGGGGTGTGACAGATTGGTATCAGAGGCAAAGGCTATAAAATAGGGAATTAGAAATTGCCTAGTAGCATGCTTAAGACCCTATACGTGCTTATGCGTGGCCCTATATGTTTATTTAAATGGTTTGCAGCTTATGAAATATTTATTTATTAATTTTATTTAAATGTAATTATGGGTCGACACGTAATTATCAAAGTCCTCGCATGGAAAACATAATAAGTAGGGTTGTGTGCAATAACTAGAAACTTGGAATGATTCTGAAAGACAAGACAAATGCGATATGATAAGGGCATGGTGGATACACCGCTGGTACATCCTATATATAAGTGTACTTGTCATATTTTCCATTTGTGGCATCTTTCGGACCATTCAGAGATCGACATTATTGTTTTTATAAAATTGTTCAAACTTTTAACAACTCCTTGTATTAGTTGTTTTTTTTTAAATTTTATTTTTATTTTAATTTCAGACGAAATTTCTAAAAGCTGTGAATCCTGTAACATTCGTTACTTTTCAAACTCAAAAACCCGACCCTTTTGAATTTTCGATTTTATATATATATATATTATAATATTTTCAAATTTCATTTCATGTAACATTCGTCTATTTTTATTCGTATTTGTATTCGTTAAAACGACCCGTGGTGCCGTTTTGATGTATTTGATTTATTATTTATCAATAATAGAATATTTCTGAGGATTTACGTCTATCATTTGTTCATTTTCTATTCGTTTTGATCAATTAGCAAAACCCCGAGGATTTAAAGTTCTTATTTTAACGATTTCCGAATTATACGGGTTCAATTCGAAAAATATTCAAGTAATATAATTTCTATCTCAATTCAAAGTTAAGGGTGTAATTTGTAATGTTAAATTAAATTTGGTTTTAATATAATTCGAAAGTTCAAGGTCCAAAATGTAAATATATTATTAATTTTAACTTAAAATAAGTATTAAAGTACAAGGACCAAATCTGTAAATTTCTTTTAAATTATAATATTAAAATATAACACCAGTGCCCCCTTTTTCATTTGCGATTTTCCGGTGGGTTTTCCAGTAGCCGGAAAACGCCGCCAGCCAGCCCCAAATCTCGTTTTTTGATCAAATTGGATTTGTGTAACGGTCTTAGACTGATATAACAAACTTTAATCATCGATCATATTACTTAATAACAACCTATAACGGACCAATTAACTTGCGAAAAGGCCGGAATATAATCAAAATGCAATAATAACAATTACTCCATATACGCTCAAATTGACATTATTAATAGGTCCTATACATTCATCTAAGCTCGTCCTTAACAACTAATTCCACTAAAATACTCTCCGGAACTCTTAATTAGCCATCAAAGAATCGTTATTCCGGCGTCCTTTTTCACCATCAAATCCTCACCATTCCAAGTAATTGTTACATATTTATTAATCATTTTTGGCCGACTAAGATAACCCATAAACAATTTAGGCCAAGCATGAAACGGATTGTGATAATTGAATTATGAGGTTTATAACAAAGAAGATGAACTTTTAATAAAAGATATATATTTTTGTTTCTGTTTTATTATCAAACAAATAGCCTGGTCCAATGGTTAAGTTTTTAGAGTATGAAACTCTAGATGCGAGTTCGAACCCGGGTCAGTGCACTTTTTTTGTTTATTTTAAAAAAAAAACGTTTCCTTTTTATAATTTAACCAATTAAATTATTAAAAATTATTTTAAATTAAATAAAATAATTCTAAACTAAATAAAGTTTATAATAAATTATATTTTATCATTTTTCCACTTAAAAACTTGCTTTCACATTCGTTAAACCCAATTAATATTATATTATTAATTACGATTCATTAAACTTTATAATTCGTTAACATAATCGTTTTTTCTAGATAAAACTATCGTTAAAATCCGTGCTTCGCAAATATCATATTTCTCATAATAGTGTTAAGTTATTAATCAAATATTATTAAAATAATGTAAATCGTTAAAATTTCCGTTAAGCTTTAAATAATACTAAAATAATCAAAAGCCATAAAATAGTAAAAGTTAAAATAAATTAATGCATATTCCCAAAAATTAAACTATTTAACTTTAATAATTCCGTTAATTAATCTTTAAATTTTTGTATTTTTATTTATAGTTCGCGAGGTTCGTTCGTGAGGTTCCTTTGACGTGTTTTCGACTTTTATTCTTATTTCCGCTTCAATATCAAAAGTGAGTTTCTCACACCCCCGTTTTAACGTTTTTATACTTTAGGGGTAGCATGTATACCTTATTCAAAGCATTTACTTTGTTGATCATTTTCAAACTACAATTCGTGTCATGGACTTGTGTGTTTACTTGCTTCAATTTCAATTTCAACTGGTGGCCTCGATATGTATGGTCATACGCCCCTCTTTGCACTTAGGAGCATTTTGTTATGAATGCAAAAGGGACCGCCTATCCGAGTACGTTGGTTGTTACCAACTGGAAATGACCTTGCATGCGATTATCTGATGTGACATCTGCCCCGATCCGACCCGACCCAGGTACCCGTTTCCCTTATCCGATCTCTTTCTTTTATGATTTAATATTTATTTATATTTATACTTTATTTTTAATAATAATATTTTCCTTTCCGCCTCTTCCTCTCTTTTCCTTTCCTCCGTCCCGTCCCTCTTCTTCTCTCCGCCTTCTTTCTCTCTTGTCGCCGTCCCGCCCTTAAGCCTTGAACCCCCTTCTCTTATTTTTGTGTCCTTTGTTTCTTCCCGCCTAAGGTTGTCTGCGCAGCTCCACGCGCCAGACTCCTTACAAGGAAGCCTGCGCGAAGACCAGTTGTTCCTGCGATACGCGAGGCGAACTGTTCTCGCAGCGCGCTAAGAATTGTAGTTCTTCTCGCAGCGCACTAAGGACGGTAGTTCTTCCCGCGACGCGCTAAGAATTGTAGTTCTTCTCGCAGCGCGCTAAGAACGGTAGTTCTTCCCGCGACGCGCTAAGAAGTGTAGTTCTTCTCGCAGCGCGCTAAGAACGGAAGTTCTTCCCGCGGCGCGCTAAGAACGGAAGTTCTTCCCGCGGCGCGCTAAGAATGGTAATTCTTCCCGCGGCGCGCTAAGGATAATAGTTCTTCCCGCGGCGCGCTAAGGTTTGTTCTGTCAGCCTTCGCCCTCGCGCGTGCGCTCGAGCCTTCTCGCGCTAAACCCTTTGAGTTTTCTTCTGTCTAATCTAGCCGTTTGCTCTTGTGATGTCTTATCTTCTGTGCTGTTGACCTGACCTATCTTATGTCTGAAAAGTTACTTTCGGCGCAGCATGCGCACCAACCCCATTGGTTGACAGAAAAAGTGACTGACATTATCTTTGGAGATCTGCTTTTCCATGCTTGACCAGTACCTTTATCTGACCCGCCCATGCTTTTACTGTTACCTGTCAGCTTTTCCTTTGCCCCCTGCAGCTGCCATATCTTTTGAAATATTTTACTTTTTGGAGATCTTTTCCTCTTTTCTAGGGATTTTGTTCCCTAGGGTTTCTCTATAAATAATAATCTTATTTTTCCTAACACATCACACACAAACACTTAATTTAACCTCCTCCTTGCCGTTGTTCTTCCTCTGCCGTCTCCTCTCTCTCTGCCTTCGTCTTCCTCTCTGTTCTGCCCTGCTTTTCCGGTAACATATATTATATATAATAATTTACTTATTAATTATGCTAACTTATAATCAAGACTTAAAGCCAATCGTTAAAACAATAATCTTTAATTATAGGTTAACTTGTGCTTGTTTAAAGTTGGTTCTTGCTTTATCTTACACCGCATCGTTTATCAAGTGAGTAATCTCGTACCTAATCCCTTTTTATTTTAATGTTTTGGGATGTTCATGTGTTCGTACAAACTTAGAGTCTTAAACTTGTTTATGAACTTTAGTCGCGCAGTATCCCATGTGTTGAGGACGTAGACTTGGCTGTTTATTTGTATGTGTGGATCATTAACCGTCTTGTCGGTCTATTCCGCAGTTCTCATGGTACCATTAGATGAACACGGGAGAACAATCGTTTATGATTTTCTCTTTTGTTTACACTTGCACAGTTTTTCTTGTTTGTGAGCTCAATTGTGAGCACTGGCAGTCTATGAATCTTAGAGTTGGTCCCGATCGGATTACACCCTTGTTGAAAACCAGACATACACATGTTGCGCGCAGATTTATTGTTATCTATGTATTGTATTAAACTTGATTTCTCACCAACACGCAAGTGTTTGACGTTTTATTTTAACACATGTTCAGGTTTGCAGTAGCTGTTTTGGAGCTTGTGGACACGTAGGAAGTTTTCTTTATTTTGGACCTAGATTAAAATGTATCAAGACAAGTTATTATTGTTCGAATATTTTGTCTTATAATATATTGATTTATGTTGATTTATGTTATCTTATGTCTACCTTGCGCGTGCGCGAATGAATGTATTTATTAAATATTGACACCCAATAGTGTCACGAGTAATGAAACAATATGTGGCGCCCCGATGTATAATCCGCCTTTGGTCGGGGTGTTACATCTGAGTACGTTGGTTGCTACCAACCGGAAAGGACCTTACCTGCGCGATTTACACTAGTTCATGGAATTGTATGATTTTCTATTACGTATATATTTAAACTTGTATGATTCTCACCAAGTACGTGTAGTTGACTTTATTTTTACACATGCTACAGGTAAAATCATTAGTGGTTGAAGAAAAGGAAAAGAAACTAGTACTTAAGTTATAAAAATAATGAATCAAGATACAAGTTGCTAGTTGTTTTATTTCCTTGTATTTTCTTACTTTCAAACTTGTGTATGTGATGTTTTAAATTGATTAATGATAATATTGTCACTTAATAGTGTCACATGTATTTTAAACAATCTATACGTCACACTCAGACATTTCCGCTTAAGATGGGGTGTTACATGTACGTTTGTTAAGAATTGAACTTGCCAATGAACACAAACGAACATGTGCTATTTAACAAAAAAAAAACAACAATCTTAATCCAAAACATTATACATAATCATCTTAATTATATATAAAGTTAAGCACTTTCGATAATAAAAACCATAAACATAATTATCCCCCAACCGGCACTTTTATTTTGATGATATCAACGAAGCACGAGTTAAATTTGTTAGTTAAAACAAGATTTTATGACAAAAACCATTAACGAAACGAAATGAACATAAACAATAAAATTATAAAATACATATTTTAGGTTGGTTATTACAATATAAATTATTATAAAAATATAAAGCAAACCTTTAATTAACAAACATAAACAGTTGAACATACTTGATCACATTATCGAACATTCACGAACACAAATGAATGAACAAAGTCTTTTTTCATGTTCGTTCATTTAACTAAACGAACAAAATTTTGTGTTTGTGTTCATTCATTTATTAAACGAACTTTCGGCCGAACAATATGAACTATTCGTTGATTGTTCAATCTGTTTAGAACCGTATGTGTATGTCATTTAATCACTAGAACTAGTTCTTAGAGCCGTGCATCGCGCTGGGTTTTGAAGAGGGTATTGTGTAGCCATACGTTAATGGAAGACATTAATGCACTAATGTATATACATAAGATTTTTACATGAATTA
Organism: Bidens hawaiensis; assembly: GCF_021521415.1. Taxonomy (NCBI): domain Eukaryota; kingdom Viridiplantae; phylum Streptophyta; class Magnoliopsida; order Asterales; family Asteraceae; genus Bidens; species Bidens hawaiensis. The sequence goes on along the minus strand of NW_027501643.1, from coordinate 60,704 downwards.
AATACAATGTTGTTTTCATTGCCTTTCATAGCGCATAGTTAGAAAGGATATTCATTTCTTCGGTTGAATTTTTCTTTTAATCAAATGTTCATTTCTCCAATGATTTCACTACATCTCCCATTTATTCAGCATCTCTTTTCTTTGCTCCTCTTCAACACCTAAAACAAAAAAAATTTAGTATTAGGTGAGAAAATAAAAAATTAGTATTAGGTGAGAAACTATATGCTATTAGCTGGATGACACAAAAACAATTTTTATGTCTATTCTTTATAAATGATTATAGTGCTAATTATGGCTGTAAACAATAACCATCGAAATATTCGAACGACTTAAGTTTAGATATTGTATACTTTAAAATCGAATTTGACGCGTGTCAACATGTTTTGGCATGTTTCTTTCCAATGATGATGTGTTATTCGACCGCCTTGAATAAAAAAACCCAACCCTATTCGACCAATGAATCAGCAAGTTGAAGTTGACACATCTAAAATACCCCCAGCAGTAGATTAACATTACTGCTTTGTACATAAACTCACATCTTCTTCTGCACGTTAAGGCTCAAAACTTCTTGCAGCTCCCGAATCGGCAACATAATCAAAGTTTTGAGGGACCGTCTTGTTACTAACCTCATCCAAACACTTGGTGCTCTTAACAGGTTAATTCGAAGTGATGCAAGGAGCTAACTACGTTGAGTCACAACTATATACGTTTATTTCAAGAAAAAAAATCAATAACAATAAGAATGTCAACAAACTACTATACTTTCTAAATTCTCTAAATTCACATACTAACTGTTCAAGCTTTTGAGATTTAATCAACTACAACCGTAAGTAATGTAACAAAAGAGTTTGTGCTAATAAACGTAAAAAATAAAATAGATACACAGATTTGACATTTAAAGCGAATGGACACTACTAAATGGATAATAGTATTTGATGAGACAACTTTCCGACAACAAAATCGAGCATTATTACTGGGGTATGAATCCCCTAATGATCTATTAGAGGTTGCAAGTAATATATCATTCATAGTGGCTCAAACTAATAGATCATCAAATTAAGCATTCTATTCACCGCCGGTGGTTAGCGGTCACCGGATTGTCGCCTAGGGTTTCCAAAAGGGAACTTGACAGTAGTCAAATCGGAGCCGCAACAGTCACGGTCGGCCATCACAATACACCAATCTGCTTTTATTCGCCACCGTACTTTCGACACGACGATAGATAACCAGATATCCACCATCTCCTAGGGTTCCCAAATGGAACCTGGCAACAGTGAAATCGGAGTAACAGACGTTGCACTTGTACTGGAGACGGAGGCGTAATTAACTCATGATCGAAGACAGAAGGTGGCGATTATGTTTGGTGGCCGTTATGCAGCTTATGCGTTTTATCGATTTTATGTACACTCTTTATGCATAGTTCACCTTATTAATTCATACCTATAAAGTAACCAATACGTGGAAGGAAGGTGGGCCTGAAAAGCCAGACCACGTGTAAGGTGACCAATATGTGGAAAGTAGACAAGAAAAGTACAATAAATGAACTACATATAAAACAGCCAAATGTATAACTTTTAAAACCTATGTGATAATCTCTAAAACACATTGTAGTATCTTTTAAGCATAATTATTGTTAGATAGTTGCAAATTAGTAAGATATATAATATAATTCATGAAATAGCATCATGAGCCCGTTATCTTCACCACACCGTTACAAAGAGAGTGAAGATTCTAGAGAAGCAATAGCGTGTCCCTACTAACCCTATAATCCTCCCAATCTCCATCCTCCTTTTATCCCCAACTGTAATGCCCGTTTTTCATTAAAAAGGTTTAACCTTGTAGTGTTGTATATACCTTTCGGGCTTGACCCGACATTCTTCGGGGAGCTCCTTTCCACCCTCGTAAGCTTATCATACTTAACTTTTCGTGCAAGTTCAACCATTAGTAAAGTAGAGGGGCTAGAATGTTATATTGTTATTATATTTTATATATAAAAAAAAAAATTAAACCCTACATCCGATCGGCGCCTAACAGCCCCCCCTCTCGTTTTGCGAGCAAACCATCTTTCTCCAGCCTCCCGAGACTCGTTCCAGGTCGGTACTATATTGTTTCAACTCTTTTTCACTTTAATTAATCAATACGGCTCGTTTATTCGTCGAAAAACGGTTGTTTTTAGGATTACCGGGTGGCTGTCCAATTGAGCAATTTCGGGACTGTTTTGGTTGAGGTTTTTTGTCACACCCGGTCCATAGGCGGAAACAACCGGTGTGCGACTCATGAAAGGTTTTCGAGAGCGCGGTTAAGCAACAACTATATGATAAAATACATGAGGATTTCATTCATAATATAAGTTTTACAAAAATATCCATAAAAAGGTTTACATATAACATATTGAGATTTCACAGTTATGTCCTGCCGAAGGGAGATATAACCGTGAAAACTCCAAAATATAAAATCCTCATACATGAAATTTCCATAGTTAAACATAAAACCGTAGTGAGACACCGTGACCTCTCCACGTAGCTAAATACCTGAAAGACACGTAAAATAATTTAATCAGTATAAACTGAGTGAGTTCACAAGTTTTGTGACTCGATAAAATGCTTTATAATATAATTCTCATAACGTCATGAATGCAGTATCCATGACTTGCAGTGTAACGTGAATACATGAGTTCGTAACCATTCCTTAACTATATATATACACCATAAAGCCCCACATAACATCCCACGAGTCCACGAGGGAATAAATAAATCGGAAAACTAAGCAACCGTCTTATAAAGTGGCGCGACCACTTACGAGTGGGTTGGTCAGACCAGTAGTACTACCCGTAGAGTTCCTCGGCTAAAGTTGCCTATAGTTTATGGTTACAATATATACCGGGGACTTTATGTACCATGAGCGCGCCAAATATCTCATGTACACGCACATTGTAAATCAAGATATACACCATGATAAAACATATTTAAACACGTGTCCCTCGCCCCGAAAACAGTTTAAAACATAGTGAAAATAGTGAAAATAGGGGCTGTGAGACTCACCTTAAATGAGGGATAATGTTCCGTTATACTTGGTGAGTTTCCTGTATTATATCGTATACGTATGCACTTCAGTACATAATATATAACTATTAATACTTAGCCCGATACATACTTATGAGGTGACGGTATATCTGTATACTTTTTATACATTAGCGATACGGACGTTAGACAACGTCTTATACTTGTTATGTATTTCCGTTATATCTTCTTTATATATATATCCTCCGAGCATTAGGGAATGCTCGATACAAATTATTCGTCGGTAATCATGACGTTCGTGACATGCTTTAGCCTAATAGGTTTTGGAGCTCTCATCGTTAGTCCCCAGGTAGGTAACGGGCCCATCTATGATATATTCAGTTACCAGCCTAGACAGGACGTCCCGACTACCGGCACCTCCACCCTTCCAGTTACTCGCAATGTCCATCACAAAAACCCGAATTTTATATTTATACTTATGGCACATATATAGGAATATATGTGTATTAATTGTATATATCATTTCCTCATGTATACGATAAGTATTATTAGTATTTTCGTCTTCGTAACATATAGTTATCACATCCTTTGTTTTTATAACATTATACATGGGTATTTATATTTTCATTTGCGTATATAGGAATATACGTGTACCTTGTATTTTACCCGTACAATCATCGTTATTTTTATTTCCAAGACTTGATGCAAGGATTGCACCTTATGTTTAATGTGCACTTTTATTTATACTTTTATCTTTATTACTAGTACTCATATTTATCATTATTATTATTATTACTATTATTATTTTTACTTTTATGACAAACCCGATACGGTTTTTAATACGTTAGTTATACCCCTTTTAAAGTTTAACATAACCAAAATTCCATCTTTACATTTATATCATCTTGTTTATTTATAAGTGGGTTTTACTACTCAAGATCATTTTTACCTTAACTAGGTGTTCTATTAACCTTAACCTTCCTTAAACACCCTTTAAATCCTTTATATCTTTTACTTAACATGATTTATCCTTAATTATATGTCATTTCAACACACTTCAAGTTTATTTTTATGTCTAATCACCTCATTATGTATATGTATCTTAGGCTTAGTCCATGTTTTTCTACTAAACATTATATGGCATTAGTACCTTGGGAATGTCGGTTTTTGAGCGATTTAAGACGAGATCCAAGTTCCTTGACGTTAACCACGATGTTAAGAGTCTACAATATGTTCAAATAACATGAAATAGGTGGATTAGGGTCAAGTAAAATGATGAGACCGTGGCTGGACAGAATCTGTGTTTTTCCAGCCACCATAAACTGTTACAACTCGAGTTTTCGGCTTACCTAATGCTGAAATGAAGCCGGAAATGGATGTTCAAAAGGTGGTTCGTGATCCTTGCGAGTTTCCTTGGATTCCTAAACAAGAATCACCCAAAAATACCAAGTGGTTTGTGAGATATGAACAAAAGAAGAGAGGGGGGTACTGCTGGAAAATGCAGTTTCCAGTAATGACCTTCGAAGGTTCAAAGCTTCTTACCGAGTTTTCCAGGCAGAGATCCGTTCAAGGCTTTCTACCACGGTTTAAGGATTTCTTCTAGCTTTCCAACGATATATAGGGTTCAAGATTTTAATAGTAGAATTATAGAGAAAACAGGTTGCAAAGAGGCGGCTGTGGTGGTGCACTGCTGCTGCCTTCGGCCGAGAGAAGAAGAGGTTGGTTTGGAGCTATGTTTCTTGAGTTTGTGTGTGGTGTTTTCCATCCAAGTACTTGGTCTTATTTATAGGAAAACCCAAGGGAACACATCCCTTGGTTTGGGGGATTATAATCTTATCAAATCAAGTGCAATAGTGATCAAAGTATGGTGTTTATTATTGTTTATTTGAGGGAATGGGGGAGGCGGCCATAGGGAATGGTTAGGAAGATTTTTGCTTGATCATGTAGTACATTCACAATTATGATGTTGAAGATGATGATGATACATGATCATGATACATATGGATGCATGGATAATGGTTTATAAGATTTAATGTGGTGTTTGTTCCTTGTACATTAAAACTGAATGGGAAGAGGTTGGGGTTCGGCTTTGGGCTGCAAAGGGAAGGTATTATGGTCATTTAATAAATATATTGGTTGTCCAAATGTAGTGCTAAGTTCAATCTTGGTTCGGGTCTTAAGTGGATAGTCGTTAGGACGAGTTGATCATCGAGTAAACAAGTTATGGAATTTATATTGGACTTGGGTATTATGAGCTTCTCTTAATTTATTTGGTCACCTATAAAGTATTATAGATGGTATGGAACCCGGTATTTATTTCGGTTCCCGGTATGATGTATATTTAAATTTAGCCCGGAGTTATATTCGGTTAAATAGTGCTCCATATTGTAATCTTTCATGGATTGTTTAAATTATTAACTTCATATTATTTTGACTAGTATACCTTTAATTCCTTCATAGTTTCATATCTTGGTCGTCTCACTGTATAATGTATCATTGATTTGGCCGGTTCAGCGACTATATTCTATTATTTAAACGTTTATGGCGTTTTGGTCCAAATTAGGGAATTAGGACATTACTGGGCATGGTCTTACCATTACCCCTTATATTGGATCATAGATATATATTTAGCTTGATATATTTGTCACCTCTAAACTATTACTGGGCTATCTTCATCATATAGCCGTTCTCATCGGCACTTTATACAATCCTATAGGCATTAACGACTGTTCTCGTCCACATTTCAAGTATACTATGGTTTATACCTCATATAAATTATATAAATGACACGTAATTTTGATCAATTATAAAGATTAAAGAATATGGAAAATTACCGGGTGTCACATTCTCCCCCTGTTGGAAGAATTTCGTCCCGAAATTTGTTGTTAGTTATCCGTTATAGTTGGGTCCGGGAAAAGGTGTGGGTACTTCTTTCGAATTTGATCTTCTCTTTCCCAGGTAAACTCGGGTCTTCTTTTAGATTTCCACTGTACCTTCACTAACTTAATCCGACTTCTTCGTAGTTTTTGTTCTTTCCAGTCGGTAACGGCTATCGGTTCTTCAACAAAATGTAATTGTTCATCAATATGTACTTCGTCTAGGGGTACGATTAAAGATTCATCGGATAGACACTTTTTAAGGTTCGACACATGGAATGTGTCATGTACCCCGTTAAGTTCTTCAGGTAGCTTCAACTTATAGGCCACGGGACCTATCCTTTCCAGGATCTCAAATGGTCCGGTATATCTTGGGCTGAGCTTGCCCCGCTTTCCAAACCTCGGAACTCCTTTCCATGGCGAGACCTTTAAAAGAACTTTATCTCCCACTTGGAATTCCAAAGGCTTGCGTCTCATATCCGCATAACTTTTCTGTCAATCGCGGGCCGTTTTCAGTCGTTCTTTTATTTGAAATATCTTGTCAGTAGTTTCTTGAATTAGTTCGGGACCCGTCATTTGTCTATCGCCTATTTCTGCCCAGCACAAGGGCGACCTACACTTACGACCATACAAAGCTTCGAACGGTGCAGCCTTTATGCTCGTGTGGTAGCTATTATTATATGAAAATTCCACCAAAGGAAGGTGAACATCCCAGCTACCACCAAAATCAATTGCACACGCTCTTAGCATATCTTCCAATGTTTGTATAGTTCGCTCGCTTTGGCCGTCAGTCTGGGGATGGTAGGCGGTACTCATATCTAATCGCGTGCCCAAAGCTTTTTGTAACGACTTCCAAAAATGAGACGTAAATCGACTGTCGTGGTCGGAAATAATCGAGACTGGGACTCCATGTCTTGACACGATCTCTTTTATATATAACCTAGCTAACCGCTCCATCTTATCCGTTTCTTTGATAGCTAAGAGATGCGCGGATTTGGTTAGCCGGTCGACTATCACCCATATGGTGTCATAACCACCTGGAGTCCTAGGTAACTTAGTAATGAAATCCATCGAGATTTGTTCCCATTTCCACATGGGAATCTCGGGCTGTTGTAATAATCCGGATGGTTTCTGATATTCCGCCTTGACTTTTGCGCAAGTTAAACATTTTTCCACATAATTTGCTATATCACCCTTAAGATTAGGCCACCAGTAGTATCCCTTTACATCTTTATACATTTTATCTGCACCGGGGTGCACGGAATACTTCGTCTTGTGGGCTTCATCAAGTATTTTTTCACGTAATCCTCCCTTGAGAGGAACCCATATTCGGTTGACAAAGTACAGGGTACCGTCTTCTTTGGATTCTAAGTTGTCAACCATACCACGGAGGCCCTCGTCTTTGATATTATCAGGCTTCAAAGCTTCTCGTTGGGCTTCGTGGATAAGGGTGGTGAGGTTCGTACTTATAGTTAGCCCTAAGACTTTAACACGTGATGTCTTCACCCTTTCTTTCCTGCTTAAAGCGTCTGCTACAACGTTCGCCTTTCCAGGGTGGTACTTGATTACACAATCATAATCATTCAATAATTCAACCCACCGTCGTTGCCTCATGTTTAATTCTTTTTGATCAAATATATGTTGTAGGCTTTTATGATCGGTGTAGATTGTGCAATGGGTGCCGTATAAGTAATGACGCCATATCTTAAGTGCAAACACCACTGCGCCCAATTCCAAATCGTGAGTGGTGTAATTTTTCTCGTGCACTTTGAGTTGTCGTGACGCATACGCGATGACTTGATTTCTTTGCATAAGGACACAACCAAATCCTTGATGCGAAGCATCGCAATAAACTACGAAGTCATCCATCCCTTCTGGTAAGGCTAGAATAGGTGCACTGCAAAGTTTCTGTTTTAGCAACTGGAATGCCTTTTCTTGTTTATCTCCCCAATTAAACGACTTATCTTTCTGTGTGAGCGCAGTGAGGGGTTGTGCTATCTTCGAGAAATTTTCAATAAACCGTCGATAGTAGCCTGCCAGACCTAAAAATTGTCGTATTTCCGTCGGCGTCTTCGGCACTTCCCAGTTTTTAATGGCCTCTACTTTTGAAGGGTCAACATGAATTCCCTTCTCGTTGACGACATGGCCTAAAAAGTGTACTTCTCTTAGCCAAAAATCACACTTTGAAAACTTTGCATACAACTTCTCCTTTCTCAACAATTCTAAAATCAATCGAAGGTGTTGCTCGTGCTCTTCTTCGGTTCGGGAATAAATTAATATGTCATTTATAAACACTATCACGAACATGTCAAGGTAAGGTTTGCACACTCGATTCATTAAGTCCATGAACACGGCAGGTGCGTTCGTTAGCCCAAAAGGCATGACTAGAAATTCATAATGACCATACCTCGTTCGGAACGCAGTCTTTGGTACATCGTCCTCGTGTATCTTCAGCTGATGGTACCCGGATCGTAGATCTATCTTGGAATAGAAACTAGATCCCTGTAATTGGTCAAACAAATCATCAATCCTCGGTAAAGGGTACCGATTTTTGATGGTCAGTTTGTTAAGTTCCCTGTAATCAATACACATACGGAACGAACCGTCTTTCTTCTTGACAAATAGTACCAGGGCTCCCCAAGGTGAGTAGCTCGGGCGTATGAAACCCTTGTCTAGTAGCTCCTGTAATTGATTCGATAGTTCTCGCATTTCCGAGGGAGCTAATCGATAAGGTGCTCGCGCTACTGGTGCAGCTCCTGGTACTAGATCGATTCGAAACTCCACTTGTCTTTGAAGTGGTAACCCTGGTAGATCTTCTGGAAAGACATCGGGGAAATCTCTTACTATAGGTATACTTTCTATCTTCCTTTCTTCATCCTTCTTCTCCACCACGTGGGCTAAGAAAGCTTGACACTTCTTTCGCAAGCACTTTCGTGCTTTCATACACGAAATTAACTTCATCACAGTGCCAGGTCTTTCTCCTTGAATAGTTAGCGTTTCACCACTTGCCAAGGGTATGCGGATTTGCTTGTCTTAACAATTAACTTCAGCATGGTTCTTTGCTAACCAATCCATGCCTAAAACGACATCAAAACTTCCTAAATCTATCGGCAACAGATCTACGTTAAATTCATGTTCTCCCATCACTAGTACGCAACTTTCCACTATATCGTCTGATCGTAACTGTTTGCCATTAGCTAATTCTATAGTATAGGGCGTTGCTAATTTACTAGGTGCTAAACCAAGTAGGTCTTTAAATTCAGTGGATATAAAACTTAAATCCGCACCAGTATCAAATAACACAGACGCATAGTGGTTGTTAAGTAGGAACATACTAGTGACGACATTTGGGTCTTCCTTAGCTTCACCCGCCCCGATAACAAAAGCCCTAGCTTGAGCTGTATTCTTCATCTGCGGACAGTTCTTGATAAAATGACCCGTATTTCCGCACCCATAACAAGCTCGTGGTGTCGTTTTCCCCGGTTCTTGCTTCACAACTACTGCACTATTCTTAATTCTACACTTAGCTTCCACATGTCCTCTCTTGTTACAATGCTTACACACAATACTTGAGCAGTCACCAACATGATAATACTTGCATTTGTCACACCACGGGTTTGACCCGCTATACGTCTTCCGTGGTTGATCCGTGGTCTGGGCGGCATACACTTTCACAATTTCTTGTTTCTTGACAGGGGGTTCTTTGGAACTTGACCCTTGATTACGAGAGGCCCAGCTCCTCTTGTGATTGTTATGGCGGCTGTTGCCGCGTTGGGAGAATGGTTGGCTTGCTTCCTTCTGAGTTGGCTTTCCTAGGGTGCCAGCTCGTACTGCATCTTCTGTCAGACTCAGACCTAGTTCAACAGCCTCGGCCATGGTCGCAGGCCTAGTGGCCGTGATTGGTCCCCTGATAACTGTTGCTAATCCCCAGATGTACCTTTCAACTCTCTTTTCTTCAGTGGTGGCCATATGAGGAGCTATTCGGCATAGCTCGTGAAATCGCGTGTTATATGCTGTGATGTCGGCTCCCTTCATGGTGAGCGTCCAGAACTCATTTTCCAACTTCTGCATCTCAGTCCTTGGGCAATATTTCTTTTCCATCATCTCCTTTAACTCTTTCCAGGTCTTACCATAGGCCACGTCTCGGCCTAGGGTTTGTACTTGTAAATTCCACCACGATAGGGCTTCATCTTGAAACATACATGTCACGTACAACACTTTCTGTTTTTCTGTGCATCCACTGATTGCTATCACAGATTCTGTCTTCTCGATCCAATGGATAACTCCTATGGCTCCTTCCGTTCCCTTAAAGGACCACGGTTTGCATGTCATGAAAGTTTTGTAGGAACATCCTCGTTCCTCACCGCCAGTCTCTGGAGCTACATTTTCAGTGTTTGCGGAATTCCTTCGTTCTTGACTTGAGTCGCCCCTACTGGCTTCGTAGGCGGCTATCGCTTGCGCTATGACTTCTTGTAATTGCGCAGGTGTATTAGGTAAACTGTCGTTCCTTCTCTTTGGCATTTTCCTTCAAGTTGAGATTAAGAAGGATCGGTTAGTATTGGCATCACGCTCGTATGTAAGTAGTTGTAGGGTTCGATACTTATTACATTCACACCCATATATTTGCTAATAGTCATACTTATTAATCATATACTCGCATACATAGATTTTATTATTACATCTCATTATACCACATCGTATACTCATACTCATATATCATAATCATAACTTCATTACATCAAAAGATTTGATTACATAAGTTTATGTTTAAGTCTACTACAAACTCCTACAACATACAAGCGTTTTGCCAAAAGATCGGATCGTAGTCCGTAATATATTACTTCCCATACATATGATTACTACCCGCTAATACTAGTCTATAGTCGCTTCATGGCATCGGTGGTGGCGGTGGTGGAAACACGTCTCCCAAAAAGGCTTGAATTGTCTTAACCTCATTTTCCAATTTCATCACCCTTCGTTCGGCGGCAGCGGCCCGCCTCGCTCCCACATCAGCTAAGTGCAATGCATCTCTTACCATATGCTCCAACTTTAGCACTCTCATCCTTGCGTCCGAGATCAAGTCATAGTGGTTATCAAGGCGGAGACTGGTCTCACAGGCCTTGCCTTTCACGCTCTCCATAAACACCTCGACCCTCTTCTCCCAATCCATGAGCCATTCATCAAGGGCCTTTCTCTCAGCCTCGGCGGCTGCTGCGGTCGGTGGTACGGGGACCTCTGTATCATCGGAGGTAGCGCGCCCTTGGGAGCGTGAGGACTCGCCTACCTCATGTATAGTCCGGGGCACCTCATCGTTGGAGTCCGTGGCATACCTTTTCAGCCCGGCGGCTCGTATCTCCTTGGAGGGCACTGCAGCCAGCTCCTCCATCTCCTCAAGGTCGTCGTCGTCATAAGTTACCTTGTCGTCCTCATCGAGCCTGATTACCTCGGTAGGCTCGTCATCGGAGATCTCTATAGGATCATCAGGAATTGGAACAACGTCGCTCATATGGACACTGCTGCTATCAGTGTTAGAGTCAGAGCCGGAGTCGGAGTCAGTGATGGCTAGGCCATGATATGGATCATTGTTCGGGAAGGCCATCGCTGAAAGGATTAAGGTTTAATTAGTGATAATATCGCTTTTTTTTTTTTTCTATCCCTTATTTTGGTCATTCCTATACTAGACCATTAGTTGCGATAAAGGTGTCGTGAAGACACGTGCACTCTCGTGTAATGCAAGTTTTGAAAACATATCATGCATGAAAAACGTTTTCATGAGGGAATCTAAGGGGTTATAGCCTAGACTCAGGGTTGAATCCTAGTTCGCTATAACCATGGCTCTGATACCAGTCTGTCACACCCGGTCCATAGGCGGAAACAACCGGTCTGCGACTCATAAAAGGTTTTCGAGAGCGCGGTTAAGCAACAACTATATGATAAAATACATGAGGATTTCATTCATAATATAAGTTTTACAAAAATATCCATAAAAAGGTTTACATATAACATATTGAGATTTCACAGTTATGTCCTGCCGAAGGGAGATATAACCGTGAAAACTCCAAAATATAAAATCCTCATACATGAAATTTCCATAGTTAAACATAAAACCGTAGTGAGACACCGTGACCTCTCCACGTAGCTAAATACCTGAAAGACACGTAAAATAATTTAATCAGTATAAACTGAGTGAGTTCACAAGTTTTGTGACTCGATAAAATGCTTTATAATATAATTCTCATAACGTCATGAATGCAGTATCCATGACTTGCAGTGTAACGTGAATACATGAGTTCGTAACCATTCCTTGACTATATATATACACCATAAAGCCCCACATAACATCCCACGAGTCCACGAGGGAATAAATAAATTGGAAAACTAAGCACCCGTCTTATAAAGTGGCGCGACCACTTACGAGTGGGTTGGTCAGACCAGTAGTACTACCCGTAGAGTTCATCGGCTATAGTTGCCTATAGTTTATGGTTACAATATATACCGGGGACTTTATGTACCATGAGCGCGCCAAATATCTCATGTACACGCACATTGTAAATCAAGATATACACCATGATAAAACATATTTAAACACGTGTCCCTCGCCCCGAAAACAGTTTAAAACATAGTGAAAATAGTGAAAATAGGGGCTGTGAGACTCACCTTAAATGAGGGATAATGTTCCGTTATACTTGGTGAGTTTCCTGTATTATATCGTATACGTATGCACTTCAGTACATAATATATAACTATTAATACTTAGCCCGATACATACTTATGAGGTGACGGTATATATGTATACTTTTTATACATTAGCGATACGGACGTTAGACAACGTCTTATACTTGTTATGTATTTCCGTTATATCTTCTTTATATATATATCCTCCGAGCATTAGGGAATGCTCGATACAAATTATTCGTCGGTAATCATGACGTTCGTGACATGCTTTAGCCTAATAGGTTTTGGAGCTCTCATCGTTAGTCCCCAGGTAGGTAACGGGCCCATCTATGATATATTCAGTTACCAGCCTAGACAGGACGTCCCGACTACCGGCACCTCCACCCTTCCAGTTACTCGCAATGTCCATCACAAAAACCCGTATTTTATATTTATACTTATGGCACATATATAGGAATATATGTGTATTAATTGTATATATCATTTCCTCATGTATACGATAAGTATTATTAGTATTTTCGTCTTCGTAACATATAGTTATCACATCCTTTGTTTTTATAACATTATACATGGGTATTTATATTTTCATTTGCGTATATAGGAATATACGTGTACCTTGTATTTTACCCGTACAATCATCGTTATTTTTATTTCCAAGACTTGATGCAAGGATTGCACCTTATGTTTAATGTGCACTTTTATTTATACTTTTATCTTTATTACTAGTACTCATATTTTATCATTATTATTATTATTACTATTATTATTACTATTATTATTTTTACTTTTATGACAAACCCGATACGGTTTTTATTACGTTAGTTATACCCCTTTTAAAGTTTAACATAACCAAAATTCCATCTTTACATTTATATCATCTTGTTTATTTATAAGTGGGTTTTACTACTCAAGATCATTTTTACCTTAACTAGGTGTTCTATTAACCTTAACCTTCCTTAAACACCCTTTAAATCCTTTATATCTTTTACTTAACATGATATATCCTTAATTATATGTCATTTCAACACACTTCAAGTTTATTTTTATGTCTAATCACCTCATTATGTATATGTATCTTAGGCTTAGTCCATGTTTTTCTACTAAACATTATATGGCATTAGTACCTTGGGAATGTCGGTTTTTGAGCGATTTAAGACGAGATCCAAGTTCCTTGACGTTAACCACGATGTTAAGAGTCTACAATATGTTCAAATAACATGAAATAGGTGGATTAGGGTCAAGTAAAATAATGAGACCGTGGCTGGACAGAATCTGTGTTTTTCCAGCCACCATAAACTGTTACAACTCGAGTTTTCGGCTTACCTAATGCTGAAATGAAGCCGGAAATGGATGTTCAAAAGGTGGTTCGTGATCCTTGCGAGTTTCCTTGGATTCCTAAACAAGAATCACCCAAAAATACCAAGTGGTTTGTGAGATATGAACAAAAGAAGAGAGGGGGGTACTGCTGGAAAATGCAGTTTCCAGTAGTGACCTTCGAAGGTTCAAAGCTTCTTACCGAGTTTTCCGGGCAGAGATCCGTTCAAGGCTTTCTACCACGGTTTAAGGATTTCTTCTAGCTTTCCAACGATATATAGGGTTCAAGATGTTAACAGTAGAATTATAGAGAAAACAGGTTGCAAAGAGGCGGCTGTGGTGGTGCACTGCTGCTGCCTTCGGCCGAGAGAAGAAGAGGTTGGTTTGGAGCTATGTTTCTTGAGTTTGTGTGTGGTGTTTTCCATCCAAGTACTTGGTCTTATTTATAGGAAAACCCAAGGGAACACATCCCTTGGTTTGGGGGATTATAATCTTATCAAATCAAGTGCAATAGTGATCAAAGTATGGTGTTTATTGTTGTTTATTTGAGGGAATGGGGGAGGCGGCCATAGGGAATGGTTAGGAAGATTTTTGCTTGATCATGTAGTACATTCACAATTATGATGTTGAAGATGATGATGATACATGATCATGATACATATGGATGCATGGATAATGGTTTATAAGATTTAATGTGGTGTTTGTTCCTTGTACATTAAAACTGAATGGGAAGAGGTTGGGGTTCGTCTTTGGGCTGCAAAGGGAAGGTATTATGGTCATTTAATAAATATATTGGTTGTCCAAATGTAGTGCTAAGTTCAATCTTGGTTCGGGTCTTAAGTGGATAGTCGTTAGGACGAGTTGATCATCGAGTAAACAAGTTATGGAATTTATATTGGACTTGGGTATTATGAGCTTCTCTTAATTTATTTGGTCACCTATAAAGTATTATAGATGGTATGGAACCCGGTATTTATTTCGGTTCCCGGTATGATGTATATTTAAATTTAGCCCGGAGTTATATTCGGTTAAATAGTGCTCCATATTGTAATCTTTCATAGATTGTTTAAATTATTAACTTCATATTATTTTGACTAGTATACCTTTAATTCCTTCATAGTTTCATATCTTGGTCGTCTCACTGTATAATGTATCATTGATTTGGCCGGTTCAGCGACTATATTCTATTATTTAAACGTTTATGGCGTTTTGGTCCAAATTAGGGAATTAGGACATTACTGGGCATGGTCTTACCATTACCCCTTATATTGGATCATAGATATATATTTAGCTTGATATATTTGTCACCTCTAAACTATTACTGGGCTATCTTCATCATATAGCCGTTCTCATCGGCACTTTATACAATCCTATAGGCATTAACGACTGTTCTCGTCCACATTTCAAGTATACTATAGTTTATACCTCATATAAATTATATAAATGACACGTAATTTTGATCAATTATAAAGATTAAAGAATATGGAAAATTACCGGGTTTCACATTTTTGCACCAAAATCTTCTTAGGTATGTCTAGTATACATACTTTATAATCGTGTCCATTGGTGTTCGTTAGATTGGTCAACTAGTTGTAGTTTGAATGTTAATGTTTGGTTGAATAGAATTGTAGTTTGATGCGTTTAACGCGAGGGTTGAAGTGATTAACGACCAATTCAGCTCAGGGGAACTTGGTTTGATGTACGGGCTATTGAAAAATCATTTTTATAAGTTATGGGGCTGAATTGGTTGTCGGTTACTCAAACGGGTCGGTACAACGCGTAATTGCGTTTATTGAATAGTTGGTGTGTTGTACTTGCAAGTTACCGACCCATTTGACTCGTGTAGCGTCGTGTGGACTTGTTGGCTGTGATTTTATCATATTGGGTCCACGCAGGGCTGAGTTGGATATGAATTGCCTAAACAACTCTTAAACGCGCAAGTTGGTGTCACCTAGTACTTCCGGGGTAATTTGGGAATTCTTTATCCCCGGGAGTATCTATGGGTCGTGTCAGTAAATGTAAGGCCCCGGGGGCTGTTGTGATTTGGTTTGATGAGGTCGAGGCTTTAGGTAACTCGAACCATGTTAGAACACCTCGTAGGATAAACGAGTCCTTTCGGTGTCGTTAGTATTGATTGTATGTTAACCGACAGGCGTTTGAGTTGTGGGGTTACTTAGGGGTCCTATAGCTTGTGGTGACTTCGTGCCTTGTGTGAGGTGACTTCATGATGCCCCCTTTTAACTCTTTTTACGTTTTGGGCTAGCATACACACCGTAATACAATTTTACACGATTTTACTCGTTACAACTATTTGGATGGTATTACATAGCCTTATTTGTATTCGTGCATTTATCAAACTATGAGTGGATTATATTCTATGCCTTAGGATATTTTAGACTCGTTTATGGTCATATATTCCTTAGGGTTATACATATTACTTGTGCTCTAAGTTCGAGGTTGCTATTAGGCTTAGTATTGAATGCCTAGATTATCCATTATTTATGGATTGTATGTGATGATATTGTTTGGTTGGATATTTGAAGTAGATGTTTGTAAGTGTGTATGTGAATGTGTATGTGTGGGTAAACTGTGACCGGGTCAAATGTATTACTCAGGAAAGGCCTGGGGTGAGGAGGCCCGTGTTGCATGTTTATGTCCCGGCGGGTCAAATATATTACTTGGGGATGACCCAGGGTGAGGAGGCCCGTCGTGCTGCTAAACCGTAGTCAGGTCAAATATATTACTTGGGGAAGACCCGGGGTGAGGAGGCCCGTATCACGTGTTTTGGTATGTTAAACCGTGACCGAGTCAAATATATTACTTGGGGATGCCCCGGGGTGAGGAGGCTCGCGTTGCATGATTTTTGGATTTGTTAAACCGCGACTGGGTCAAATATATTACTCGGGAAACACCTGGGGTGAGGAGGCCTGTGTTGCGTGTTTGATCAAGAAAAGATATGTATTATTTTATTTATTTATGATTTGATCAAGAAGGGTTATTTATTATTTCATTGACTTATGATTTGACCAATGAAAGTTATATACCTATTTACTTATGATTTTCCCCTACATTTTATACCTATGGAATTAAATTTTTTAATGAATGTTACTTATTGAAAACTTGAACTCACTCAGCTCAAGCTGACTTTGTGTGTATGTTAGATTGACTTTCAGGTTGAGGATTGGAAGTTACCGCTTGGATGTGCTAGAGACTACTCGGAGGGTTGAAGGCATTTTTAGTCGACGACTTCTAATAAAACAAAACATTTTATTTTATTTTAACTTTGGGAATATGTCCCCGTTTTCATGGGTTTTTGATACTCGTTAATTTCCGCTGTTTATTATTCTGAATTGGTTTGAATAAAACAAATTGCTTCGGTTTTTAATTTTTGTGAATTTTGGATATGATTACCAACATGATCGTTTAATTGGTATTAGAGCCATTTTGCTAATGATCTACCTAAAAAAGCTCAAAAACATCTATTTTATACACATTTTTTTATTATTCTAGAAGATGTAGCCATTCAAACCTCACCAAACTTCACACATTGTCATATTCTTGGTGTTGAACAACATACTCAAAATTCAGATAATTTCATCTTCGTTTTCCCATAAAAAATTGTCAAAAACTATTAAAGTGACTTATATAGCGCATAAGGAATGGGGGCACATAATTTACACGCCGTATATCTTTTTATCGCATAAGTTTCATTGTTCAATACTTACGTGCTGTATAACTATTTTCTGACAACTTATGCGGCGCATAACTTCAATGTTAAAAACATATACGCCGCATAACCCCTCTCCGCATAACTTACACGTTGAACATCATCGCATAAGTACTTATACACTTATAAGATCATATGATTCATGCAAATTTATGCGGCGCATAAGATATGCGCTGCATACTTGACTTACACGTTGATATATGGACATACACGTTATTGTCCCTTATAGGAGGCAAATACTTATATGTTGAGTATTCTAATCTTAAATATGGAGAGAATACATGGGGTTAGATGCTTGTTCCCATTTGATTGGATTGTGAAAATGGTTGATTGATTGTTGATGAATCAAGCACAATAAGCATAAAAGTTTAATAAAGGTGTGTTCAATGATTCATCATTGAAGAGTGTATATGGGGGAATGGAATGATATAGCAGTGATTTGAAGATTGTTGTGAATTCATGAAAGATAGAAGCTTTGATCTTAGAGCCGATAGGAAATAGACTTAAAACTGTCAAATCTTGTGAAGAAGGAAAACCTTAAATGTCAAATCATTTAAAGAGAATCGGGAAAGCATAATGTCAAAGGGGTCTTTTATCTTGATGATTGAGTTGTTGGTTGACCTAAATCTAAGCAATATCCAGGGGGGGATTGTTGAAGCACGAAATGTCTATTTGCTTAGATTCCGCAAGACCAAGCACTACCCAAAGGGGAGATTGTTAGAGCATAATGTCTAGTACTTAGGTCTTGTGTTGTAGGTCATGATAGAATGTGATCAGGATTGAATTTTAATGTCTAGAATAAAAAGAATACTTATGCGCCGCATAAGTTACACGACGCATAACTTATGCGCCGTGTAACTTATTCGCTGCATAAGTCACAACCAGCCAATAAAGAGGTGGTTGTTCTTTGTGTTCATTGGATCTTTGGCTGTGAACCTTATGGTTCATCTGGTCCAAAATGTACCTATTCTTAATATTGTTATATCTTTTGTACCTATCACTGCTATCAATGAATTGAAGAGGAGATTAAAGAGAAGTTTTCGAGTTTTTCCCTTTGTTATGATTTTCGCTCATAGCCGCGTAGGGTAGATCTCATCGTGGATGCTCGTACATGTCCCTCTAACGATCCATACGTGATCTTTTAAGTACCAAATTTGTAAATTTCAAATATAAAAGCTTGTAACCTTTTCTCAAACACTAGTAATAGTACCGTTCAAATATGGGATTTTTCGTCTAATCTAAAAGCTTCAAGCTCCTTCAACCAAACAAAACTTTTATTGAGTATGAGCTTTTTCTTAAAAGCTTGAAGCGAGAAGTTCTTAAAAGCTCTCTACCAAGCATACCCAAAAATTAATTGCCGACTGTTTTTTTTTTAATTCCCTATCGTCTTCCAATTCCTCATCTGCGAGCTCCACTAATTTTTCTTTTATTCCTTGCAACTTGTGGGCCTGTGACCTAGCTTCACAATTTGCGGGCCAAAGTTTAATGTAACAAAACATGGAGTACACTTTATTTTGCATTTAATTCGAAGCCCATGTAAAATCTGACTACAATTTTTAGTTTCAGTTGTGATGATATTAAATTAAATAAGCATTAGCAATAGGAATATTGGTTTTAAATAATCACAACTATGGCCTATTGGTAAATATCAGTCCCAACTTTACACTTGCCTGGTGACCGTCCCAACTATTGATGTATTTGTTTTTAACGGGCCGTGACTAACAGATGTTAACTCCGTTAGTGATTTGCTGATGTGGACCTTCTTCTCCGGCCAGAAACTTGCCGGAAACCTGCAACTCGCCTCCATTCTCCCTAATATCGTTACACCATCTCACTCTATCTTTCCCCTCATTCGAAACCTAACCGACGTGTCGCTGTTTTTGTCTCCGACGAAGTCCGCCCTCGTCAATCATGCACCATTCGAGGTAATTAACACATCATTCGACTCGTTTTTATACTCTTAACAAAAGCCCTATGCTTATTTTGTAAATCGTGTAACATTGATTTCAAATTTTTGAAAATAAAATCGGGTTTGGTATATAGGGATTGACCATGAAAGAACATGAAATCTACTTCATTTTCTAATTTCCGATGTCTTTTGAAGAGGGAGGGAGACGGTGTGACGATATTAGGGAGAATGGAGGCAATGTGCAGGTTTCCGGCAAGTTTTCGGCCGGAGAAGAAGGTCCACGTCAGCAAATCACTAACGGAGTTAACATCCGTTAGTCCCGACCCGTTAAAAGCAAATACATCAATAGTTGGGACGGTCAGCAGGCAAGTGTAAAGTTGGGACTGATATTTACCAATAGGCCATAGTTGTGATTATTTAAAACCAATATTCCTTAGCAATAACAAAATTCATCTTAATTTAAATAACGTTCGTAAACCTAACTAAAAGTAACTTGCGTAACATATAAAATTTTCAATCTGTTTACAATTCTGATTAATCCCAACTAATTCTAGACATTATCCAATTGCTTGACTTGAACTTCTACAAAACTGTATTTAAGCCATTAAATCCCTAGAATTCGATAAAATGACAAAATCAACCCCTTATCTCAACCACACAATTTGGTAAAGGACGAAGATTCAAGAGAAACTTTAATCTATACCAACCTAACCCTTTAATCCTCCTCCCAATCTCCGTCTCTGAGAAACATAGTCTGTTAAAACAAAACCTAACCTAGACACTTTAGTTTGAAATTTATAAGTATAGACTCTCCTAATTCTAGACCACTATGTATGCAAGTGTACGTATCGACTATGGTAAAGCCTAATGAAGTCCGGATATCGAGCCCAAAGGACACTCGCGACACCTAAACTAGACTCTGCCTCAACTAAACTAAACCGGATTAATTGATTTTTTGGGTTTTTAATTATTAATTATAAACTGATAATACTTACACTAAAACTAACACAGAAACTAGACACGGCAAATAGGGATGGAACTCAAATAGGAGGAAACAACTACCTAGGCAAGGAATCCTACTAGTCAACTCGTTAACTCTCATAATTGGATTTATGATCGGCAACCGGATTCTAAATATATGAAACTTAAGGAATAACTAAAGTATGCTAGATCACCTCCCGGTCACACTAGCAATACCTAAGAACTCTATTTATCATGTAAAGCTCATCGGTTTAATGGTTGTGATCACCTCCCGGTCTCACCTTACCTAACTATGCTAAGGCACCCAAAGACTAAATTACTTCCCGGTCTCTCTAATAACAAAATACACTAAGGCGTAAAGGGGCATTTCACTTAATTCAGTTATAATTCGGATATGTAAGAATTTATGGGAATCTAGGGTAACTCACACCCGTGCAATCACTACGCAAACCCGCAAAGAACAAAACAAACGACACTTAATTACCTCCCGATCTCTCAAGTGGCAGAATACTAAGTATCTCTAAACTCTCAATTAGCGTTCCTATGGAATACGTTTACAATAAACCATAAACTAGTTGTAAACACACATTATACAACTTAATATGCATCCATACATGAAAGGCATTCACAAAGACTCATATGAAACAACAAATTGATCATAAATTAATACCAATTACGTATATGCATCATAACCAAATACAATAAAAACTTTTCCAAAACATGAACCAATCAATAATAATCCTAAACTAAAAATAAAATAAGTCTAAAAAATATTCCTTTAAATCCAGACAAATTAACAGTTTAGCTACAAATCATGAACGAAGCAACAATAAACTATATGTTGTGGTTCATTATAAAAGAGATAGATATTGTTGAGCAACAAACCTGACAACTTGATTTTTTTTATTTGATGTTGCTGTTGCTCCAACAGTAAAAATCCACTTCCTGTTCTGGCCGACGCCCCTGATCAACAGGGCGGCACCCTCTAAAATAATTTCCGGCTACTTTATTTTTAATTCCCTGTCGTCTTCCTTTTACCCCTCTGCGAGCTCCACGGATTTTTCTTTTTTTTTCCTTGCAACTTGTGAGCCTGTGACCTAGCTTCACAATTTGTGGACCAAAGTTTAATGTAACAAAACATGGAGTACACTTTATTTTACATTTAATTCGAAGCCCATGTAAAATCTGACTACAACTTTTAGTTTTCACATGTGATGATATTAAATTAAATAAACATTAGCAATAACAAAATTCATCTTAATTTAGATAACGTTTAATTTAAGTAACATATTTTCTATTATTTAACCAGTAACATGAAGGCATTGAGTTTTAAAAAGATTATCAAAGAGATACTACCTTACTTTTATCAAAAACGCAGCAGATATATGTTTTAAATCTTGTTAATTTAAGGTGTATAAAACCAATTTTGTACATACAAAACCCAATCCCAGATCCATTTACAAAATACATACTAATAATCACATGCATGTCACTATAAGTCCATGCATGTCAAGACTACCTTTCAAATCCAATGAAGTATGAAAGAGATGATGAAATGGTTGGCTAGAACTTCAAAGAGGAGTTCCTCAAGCTTGTATACCCCAAGCCTTCCATCAAACACCTTCTTAGCTAGGATTTGAACACTTGATAATCTTTCTTCCTTTCCTTTTGCTCTTGGCCGAATTCAAGAAGGAAAAAGGATGGAGAGAAAATTTTTGTATCTTGTAAAATTGTTATAAGAGAAAGAAAAGAGTTTACGGTCTTTCAAAATGGCACCTCCCAAGTCCACCACTCAAATCAATTGAATGTACCCACTGAGTGAAGATAATAATAAAATAATACAAAGAGTAAGAGAGGGGGGGGGGGGTCCGACCCCTTCCTTCTTTGTTATTATTATTATTATTTTTTATAACCTTCCATTAATATAGTTATAAAACATATTACATTGTGTTATAAAAAAATAAAACAATATGGGCAACATGCTAGGTAACATTACTCACATATTGTTACTTAACCATCTTAAGTAACACTATGGAATGCTCTCACTCAAAGTATAAATCATCCATATGATTTATTCATTTCACAAGTACATTATATTTAGAAACCCTTTCCAAATAACATAAGTGTCAATATTTATTTGCCTATGATTATATCATATATAAACAAATATAGTCGGTGTTTGTCTAGCTTGTTATTGGGTATGACCCGACTTGGATCATAACGTACTAGCCACATCAATTATAATATGTGTCTTGGGCAGACCGAGTCCAAAAATATATCTTTAGAAATGTCGGTACATTTAATAGGGGCTCAAATATTAGTTCATAAATAATCCTATCAATATATATTACTGGTGAGTTAATTTGCTCGTTTTAGTTCGTTGTCTTTTGAAACTAATAAAATCTAAATATGAACCACTAGAGAGCAATATTCAATAGAAACCATCATAAAAAAATC
Source organism: Bidens hawaiensis (assembly GCF_021521415.1). Taxonomy (NCBI): domain Eukaryota; kingdom Viridiplantae; phylum Streptophyta; class Magnoliopsida; order Asterales; family Asteraceae; genus Bidens; species Bidens hawaiensis. The sequence continues at coordinate 37,745 of NW_027501643.1, read as the reverse complement.
TCAAAGTGTAGAAAATGTATAAAATACTTATATATAATTTAGCCCATATTAAATATCTCCACACTTAAACCTTTTTCGTCCCTAAAAAAGTATTTTGCAATGGAATCATAATTTGAAACTGATCATTAAAACATATAGGTTCTCTTTTACACACATATAAAAGCAAAAACCGCGATTGTTGATATTGCTGTCCACTCATACCCAACCACTAGCATATCAAGTCCCCATTCACATTTAACAGTTGAGTTCAAATTATATCAATAAACTTATGGGTCTCATTACTAAAAAATTACAGATCCACTTACCCCCTACTTAAGCAAAACCTATGGATTCGAACACAAAACCCGGGTTGGTTATACAAATACAACTTTGGATGCAACAGAAAATGACAAATGCCACAGATAACGCGACAAAATCAACCGCTGGAATTTGATGTGTCAGTCTAAAATATAAAACCAAAAACCTCCTCCTTAGACCTTCATTTCATAAGTCATAACCAGAAGCCAATCGAATCACTTTCACGATAAATTCATAGCCCGAATCCTTTAATTGAAATTTCCCCTCTCGTTAAGCATCTCTAATAAAGGCATATGATAAGGCTGTAAACCCCAATAATCAACTTTGAGTTAATCTGTCAACACCCATACATACACATACACACTAATTTTCTACATATATACATATGTACTTCATAAAAAACATATAACTTACACTTGTGTTTTCGCATGGCCTACCCTTATGTAATGTTTCTTGAACAATGTGATGTTAAAACGAAATATCTGAAACCCGAGTTGATACAACATGTACTGTTTTCAAACAATGTGATATCACACATCGTGTAAATTCTAAAACCTCCCTTCTCTTATTAAGATTACAAAATATTCTTGTGAATTATGGCCAATACTAGGGGTATATGAGCAGCGATTTCAAATCTGGAGGTTAATCATAGAACCGTACACAAGATCACTTCATACAGCTACTAATTCATTTGAATTTATTGGATGTTTTTAAGTGTTTGAGAATCCCCTCCCTTTCTTCCACTCTCTCTCTCTCTTTCTTAGAGAAACTGCCATGAATTTATACAACATGCCAAAAAGATGTCAGACTGTGTTTCACAAGAGTAAAATCCCTAAAAAGATACCATGAAAATTTCCCCTCTCATTAAGCATCTCCAATAAAGGCATATGATAAGGCTGTAAACCCCAATAATCAACTTTGAGTCAATCTGTCAACACCCATACATACACATACACACATATTTTCTACATATATACATATGTACTTCATGAAAAACATATAACTTACACTTGTGTTTTCGCATGACCTACCCTTATGTGATGTTCCTTGAACAATGTGATGTCAAAACAAAATATCTGAAACCCGAGTTGATACAACATGTACTGTTCTTCAAACAATGTGATATCACACATCGCGTAAATTCTAAAACCTCCCTTCTCTTATTAAGATTACAAAATATTCTTTTGAATTATGGCCAATACTAGGGGTATATGAGCAGCGATTTCAAATTGGAGGTTAATCATAGAACCGTACACAAGATCACTTCATACAGCTCCTAATTCATTTGAAGTTATTGAATGTTTTTAAGTGTTTGAGAATCCCCTCCCTTTCTTCCACTCTCTCTCTCTCTTAGAGCAACTTCCATGAATTTATACAACATGCCAAAAAGATGTCAGACTGTGTTTCACAAGAGTAAAATGGCTCTGTTGTACTTATAATGGCAGGAAACCTCTTTGTCAGGACACCAAATGCTCGTTCAATTGCGTTACGTAATGATGCATGGCGAAGGTTAAACAACCTTTTTGCATTATGAGGGGCACGAGGTGAGTACTCTTTCAAATGATATCTAACACCTCTATATGGTGTTAGTAGGGTACCCGTATGAGCTAAACCCGCATCTACTAAACAATAGCTACCTTTAAACATGTTGAAGTTTGTATTATATTAAACATATACACAATTAATTAAATTTGGTTTAACAATTACCAGTTGGAATTATAAGTTTATCATCTCTAGTAAATGCATTCTTTATAATTCTAGAGTCAGATGCTGTACCCTCCCATCTAGTTAGCACGTATGTAAACTTTAAGTCAAATGTACAAGCAGACAGTACATTTATAGTAGGTACCCCTTACGACCACGATATCTAGGGTCATTGAAAGAGCTTGTACAGATCTAGATTTTGACAACAACGATACACATGTTAATTCTTATACGATTAGGATTGCATACGTTATGTGTGTGTAGTGTGTATGTTGAGTGAACAATTCGGCAGAGTAACGAGGGAGAAATGGCAAAATATCAGAACTGTTACATTAATGATAAGTTACAAGGTATTTATAGGGGATGACCACATTCGTTAACTTAACACTTAACGAATGTGTCATTCGTTACAGATACTTTAACGAATAAACATAATTATTCGTTATACTTTAAAGGATAGCGAATGGCCCTCATTCATTATCTCATTCGTTAATCTAGGTTAACGAATGAGCTTACAATTAGACGAATGTGTTACATTCGTTACGGGGTAACGAATGTAACTTACAACAGAGCGAATGACCCATTTAGCCATATTTACATTAAGACCCCTATACTTTAGACTTATTACATTAATGCCCTGATAAACACCGAGACATACAAAACATGTATCAACAAACTCCCCCTCGTCTCGAGCTCTTTATCTACTTGCGTAACACTGGAACATCTTCGTCTTCCAGTCAACGCAGCTATGAATCTTGTATGCATAACAGACTCTAACAACCTTCTGAAACTGCATAGCAAGTTCATAATCTCTTACATTAGCAAATCTGATCTGACTTGTAAATAACGCATCGTTGTCAGACTCAGATAGGTTGACTAGTCACATCGGATCAATAACACGTATTGTCTTCATGTTAGAACCGTAACCATAAACAATCACCGCTTCACCTGTAATATTGTCGTAGTACCAATAATTGAACGAGGTGAAAAGACTCTGAGGAAATATCTTCATGGGAACCCTCTTCATAGTCTTCGGCGGCTTAACTTGTAAAATTATCTTCCTCCAGCCAGTGCCAGTATCAATCTCATCAATGTACTTATGAGTTGGCACCTGAGGCTTGAAAAACTTGAAACCAAAACGGGTTTCATGTAATAACTGCTTATAGAACCAACTAGCCCATTTATCGTCCCCACGATTCACAAACGTTTGATTGGCTAGGGTTCTCACATCCCATCTGGGCATAGATAAGATATCGTGTGGGCGTTTGAAATAATAAATACCATGCTCCCACTTCACGATATATACCTTAAGCTCTGAATCATACTGCCATGCTACCATGTAACCTCTCACATCTTTAGCTGGCTTGTATTTCTTCATTTGGTATGCCGATGCTCGATCCCTTGCTAATTTGACTTCCTCTTGTTCATGATAACGAAAGGTCTCGATCATCTTGTTCATCTTCTTTACTTTATGCTCGGACATACCATCCAAAGCACATTTACGCTTTTTCTCTGTTGTCGATATGTGACTGGTCTTTGCAGCTTTATTCCACTTCTCTTTTTCTTCTTGTAACCGACGTTCTGCTGCATCAAAGTGCTCAGTAGTGAAAAACGGAATACCTGAGTCAGTGTTGTTGTCGGTGTAAAACTCAGGATATTCTTCAGCAGTAACATCTTCCACTTCCACTTCTTCAAAATCAGGTACATTCCCGTGAGGAATACCTGTATCAGTACTATCTTCCATCTCCACATCCACGTTCTTACCCAATTCCTCAATCTCATCATCATTTAGATCCAGAAGCAAGGAAATTTGTTCTTTCATTAAAGAATGATCAACAAATTCTCCTTCTTCGATCTCATCAGCATTCACCATACTGTATACAATCCCATCCATTCCTACAAACAGAAGCATGTTAGCCGAAATAACATCTATTGGCTTGGCTCTCGTGTAATCTTTATATTGAACAATCTGTAGATTATTAGCTTCAGACCCACCACCAACACTCGCATCAGTCTTATTACCCGCCGACGGTGTGGAACTTCCGCCCGGTTGCTGATCTACCCCACCCCCTGCACCATCCTGATCGTCTTCATTATTCTTCAACTTCTTTAATTCATCTTCTTTGCATGTCCGTTGAAGAATAATCTCATCCTACTTATCTAATCTCTCCCCCTGAGCAGCAACCAAGGCTCGAAGTTCCCTATTATCATGTTGAGCCGATAGAAGATGCCTCAGCAAATTCTGTTGCGCGAGCTCATTTGCAGCTCTGTCTGCTTGCATTTGAGTCTGCTGTAAATGCAACAGATTCATTATGTGAAACCATTGAGCATGAGGAGCCATGTGATAGAAATAAGGATGCACTGGTTGCATTGGACCCTGAGGACGATTGAATGTCATAAACGAATGCTCAAGCCTTGGCAACGGTGTTGGAGTAACATGAGTCACAGGAGTAGTTGGCTGTGGTGTAGGCATCTATGCCAATACAGTATGTAATATGTCTCCAAAATGAGGATCAGGCCTCACAGTAGTAGCTAAAGTCAGAGTTGGAGGCATTGGAGACGTAGGCATCTGCACAGGTGTTGGAGAACGAGGAAAATCTGTCATTGTAGCAGGAGTAGGAGATCGTGGAATCTGTGGAACTGGAACTGGAGAAGCAGTAAAAGAAATAATAGTAGTAGAAACAGCAGTAGAAGGCACAAACGGCTGACTCGGTATCTCAATACCCGAACCCCTTCTAACTCGTTATTTCTTGGGTTTCTCCCCCTTTTCCGTCATCGGTTCTTTACCTTTACGCTTACGCTTCTGTTCATAACTTAACTCCGCTTGTGGTCCTGGACCACCATCACCACCATCATCTCCACCATCACCACCATCACCACCTTCGCGTTCTGAATCGGAATCGTCATGAGCCCAACGATCATTAGGTGGCGCGACATAATCAATATTCGCTAGATGACCAATCAAGCGTTTAAACTTTGGTCGATCTGCCAAACTCTGACCTCTGTACGATCTCAAACTTCGCATCGTCTCTTCATTCATATGATCGAGCTTCATCACGTCTGCTTGATCTTTTTCCAAGTCAGGTACCAGATCATTTATCATCATTTATAAAAATCTGGGATACATTAAGAACTTATGTCTGCTAGTGATGTTTTCTTTCAAATGATAATAAACCAATTCTGAGAAATTGAATGGTTTATTAAGAACAAGGGCAACAAATGCAGATTGAAGCATCACTCGGCACTCGTCAAATCCACCCTTACGTCCACCGAGACAATGAATCAATACATGAAGCAGATACTTGTATTGTTCACACAAGTTCGCTTTGTTGTACATAGATCTGCCCAAATCACCATTATACTTTACACGGCCAAATAACCCTCTGATCAATGCTTTATCGAACTCACATCTTTCATCAACTGTGTCATTAAATCCCAGTGAGTCTCTGATCACGCCAATATCAATAATCACCCGTTTTTCTTGAATAACCGCTTCTATCTGATTATCTTCTTCATTGAACGTAGCAGTATTCCATAACTCTTGTATTATCTTCTGATAAACAACTGTACGGGTAGAAATGGCCTTATAGATTCTTGAGCGAATTAGAAAACTAATCATTCCCCCGAATATCAGAGAATCTTCAAAGTTCGGCTCAAGATAGGCACAAATATTATGGCTCTTGTTCCATGACAGCATGACAGGAACTTGAATAGGTTCAGCTTGAATTTCAGGCTGTAGCTCAGGATTATTTTCTGGTTGTTGCTCGGGAACTGGATGTTGAAAGATCTCTTCTGCCATATTCTGTTTAAAAAAAATTAGCAAACTGTTTAAATACATCATACTGATTTAACGAATGAGCATCTCATTCGTTACTTTATATGAATGAGACATTCGTTACAATTAATGTTTTAGATTCGTTACAAAGAACGAATCATACTTATACGTGAAGTCATTTGTTATTGTAACGAATCAATGTGTATTACTTTAAAGAATCAACTCTGATTCGTTACACTTATTCGTTATCAAATACATTGTCCATTCGCTACCTTAGCGAAATAGATAGTCTTTCATTAACAATTTAACGAATCTGACCTGATCATTCGTTACAAAGGTAACGAATGTAAATTAAATTTTCATTTGACTATCAAGAGTCAAAAATTAAATTAATTTTGACTATTCAAAGTCAAAAACGATGAATATCAACGACGTATCAGTTAGTTTCCTAACAATTTCCACATTTAAATCCAATGACATTGGTCTGAAATCAGTTTTATATCTTAATCAATGATCATCAGAACTAATTGTCATCAATATATGAGTTTTAACAGTGTGCAACTGTTCGGTTCATAACCAGTTAGAACATCGATCAATTAACACATAAAAACCCAATGAAAATCCGTAAGACTCATATCATTAAGATCGCCAATACCTGTATAACACGAATATGTTAAATCAATTGTGATAATAAGCAGGTATGAAATCTTGGAAAAATTTTGCAATAGTTCGTCTAGGGTGATAGTGAAATAGGAAAATGACGAATGAAACGACATTCGTCAAACATTGGGATTTTAACCCAATAATTTCACAACGCCCGAGGTCATTCGTTCAAAATTTGAACTAACAAATGACCTCATTCGATAAATTAATAATCCTGATTCGTTAAACTTTTCAACGAATAAGATTCTCATTCGTTAAAAATTTTAACGAATCTTATTTTACCTTCTCTTATTCGTTAACATTTTAACGAATAAAGAAGTTAATTCGTTAATCTTTAACGAATGATACATTATACATTCTATTCGTTAAATGTTTAAATGAATGACCTCCATTCGTTATGCACAACGGAAGCGAATGTCTTAATAACGAATGAGAAAACTCATTCGTTATGTTTAAATAACGAATGGCTTTACGTTCGTTAAACATTTTAATGAATCACCCAATTTTCCTTAGAAAATGAGATACAAATCTCTTTTAAGGATTTAAATAATATTAAAACCAATTAGGGTTTTAACACTGAATTAAATAATCAATTAAATCCAACTTTAGGGTTTAAACGCATACATTAAAAATACCCAATCAACCAAGGATCGGTAATACTTAATTTAAACGGATTTTTACGTTAAACTGATACCAGTTGTAAATACATTAAACACGATTAACTTAAAACTTTTGGGGATCAATCTTTTTCTTTTTCCTTTGAATTTATTCACTAGCTTGGTAAATCGAAACTAAAGCAGAATTGAAAAGAAAGAAAAAAAAAATCTTTATGGATTTTCGAAATTTTCGAATAACAAAAATGAAAAACAATAAACGACTACACTATTAAAGCAGTACATATTTTTATGAGTTGAGCAGGGAATCATATTGATGAAAATATCACTGAGTAACACTTCAATTTCGATGATTATTATACACGTAACCCAACGATGATTGCATATATAATTGTCCTCTTAAACTTTTCACAGACTTATCGGAAACTTTACGATATGCTTTAATTTGGTTCAATTAGGCACGAAACCATATATGGACCCCATCAATCAAATATAACATTTCTATCTCTTATACAGTGAATATCACATGTACGTTTTTTCTTTTGATTTTCCAAATTTTGATTAACTGTGACTCATGCAAAAATAATAAAAAGAAAATAAAGCAGAAGGTCAAAATTTTCCCTTAAGGTCGGTATGAATACACGCAAATAAGGTTCCATTTCAACAAAATAAAAAGATAAAAATAAGTTGAAGTTGCATAAAATCTTAACCCTCAATTCGGATAATCCCGTATTATCGCGCGGAGAAAGTCCAAGTTTTTATACGAAACACCAAGAAAAATAAAGCAGAATACCCAAATATTAACCCTCAGGTCGGATAATCTTATCGCGCAGGAGAGGATCCAATATTTGAATAAAAATAAAGAAAAAATAAAGTTGAATTTCTTTGCAAAATAAAATAAAAACAAAGCAGAATTTTCTTCAAAAATGAACGCATGCACACACAGTAATCATTTTGACTTTTGACTTTTCTTTAAATAAGATGTAGTATCAATCTTTTAAGATGTAATTCCACTAGGTTCGGCATTCATTATCTTTATATCTTATCAGTTCCTATATAGTCTGTCAAGCCTATCTTTGCATATCATATTGTTGGCCTTACAATAATTTTTAATCTAGTTTATTCATGTACTAGATCAATCCCGTCAATGTACTATCATTTTCCCTTTTTGCTTCAAAACTCATTTTGAGGAGCATTTTTCAATGTTTTTGAAATTTTTCAATATTTGAATGTTTTTGGAGTTTTTCAATTTTCTCTGTACAAACAGAAACCACAATATTTTTGGATTTTATATGTTTCTCCCCCTAAAAACAACAAAAATTGAAAAGAAAACAAGAAATAAAATGATTTAACCAAGCTTTTGAATATCCTTTAAAGATTTTAAACCATTTATACCTAACAGATATTGAAAACGTGTTTTGTCAAATGCCTTAGTATAAAGGTCAGCCTTTTGAAAATCCGTATGAATTTTATCAATGGATATTAATTTCTTTTCAAAACAATCACGTATAAAGTGATAACGGATTTCAATATGTTTGGTTTTCGAATGGTGAACCGGATTTTTGGTGACTGAAATTGCAGCAGAATTATCAATATAAATGGGAGTAGTAAGAAACTTCAAACCGTAATCCCGCAAGTGTTGCTGGATCCAAAGAACCTGTGAGCAGCAACTCGAGGCCGCCACATACTCCGCTTCGGCTGTTGAAGTTGAGACCGTTGTCTGCTTCTTACACTGCCAGGAAACAAGTCGGTTTCCTAAGAAATGACATCTCGCTGTTGTAGATTTGAAGTTGATCTTGCATCCTCCGTAGTCCGAATCAGTAAAGGCGGTGAGATCGAACATATCGTCCTTGGGGTACCATAACCCGATGTCAGGATTTCCCCACAGATAATGTAAGATGCGCTTTACTGCCGCCAGGTGAGTCACTCGGGGACTCGGTTGGTACCTAGAACACAAACAAACAGTAAACATGATATCAGGTCGAGATGCAGTCAAATACATAAGTGATCCAATCATAGCTCAATAAAGGGTTGGATCTACGGTATCCTCCAATTCATCCGGTGATAAATTATGACCCACGGGAAGAGGTGTTGAGGGAATTTTGCCATCGGATATCTTGAATCGGCTCAAGACATCGTTCACATATTTCGTCTGATGGGTAAAGATCCTGGTGTCAGACTGGTGAATTTGCAAACCCAAAAAGAAACTCATCTCTCCCATCGAACTCATCTCAAATTTTGTCTGCATCGTCTTCCCAAAGTCTTTACATAAGCTGTCATTTGTCGAACCGAAAATAATATCGTCCACATAGATTTGGACGAGGAGCACATCATCACCCACGTTCTTATAGAATAATGTACAATCCACAGTTCCTCTCTTGAACCCACTTTCAATTAGATGGTTAGCCAACGTGCTGTACCAGGCTCTCGGGGCCTGATGTAAACCATAAAGAGCCTTGTTTAACCGATAAACAAGCTCGGGAAAGTCTGGATCCTCGAAAACAGGAGGCTGCTTCATGTACACTTCCTCATGAATAACTCCATTCAAGAACGCCGATTTCACGTCCATTTGATAAACCTTAAAATTTTTGTAGGCTGCATAGGGTAGAAAAATTCGTATAACCTCCAGTCGTGCTACCGGAGCATATACTTCAGTGTAATCTATGCCTTCTTGTTGATTGTATCCAAGTACGACCAATCGTGCTTTGTTTCTCACGATTACCCCGCGGTCGTCCTTTTTGCACTTAAAAACCCATTTAGTTGGAATCGCCTTTTTTACGCGATCGGGTTTATCGATTAAGTCCCATACACCCAGTCTTATAAACTGTTGCAGCTCCTCCTGCATAGCCTCAACCCAAGATGGTTCCTTGAGTGCCATTGCAACACTAGTCGGTTCTATCTGTGATAGGAAGCAGGTGTATTGTGCGTTACTGAGAATAGCCGAAGAATGCAAATCCGCATAAGCACAAACTATCGAATCCTCAGTAGGAGATACATTATAAACAGCTTGATCATCACAAACATTAGCCAATTGGTGCCTTGTACGAACCCCGTCGTTCACATCACCAATTATCTGATCCTGTGAATGAATCCTTAAAGAAGGATTTGTAGGAACAGATACATTATCACCCAAATTGGTGATATTCTCCTCTGCTGTGTCTAAATAGACAATTGTTGAATTATCACTTATTAGAATAGGCTCGGTAGTCTCAGGAGCTTCATCTATCATGACAGATGATGAATCCACAAAATCAGCATCATCGGAAGATTCAGAAACAACATTCGGCATTTCTGATACGTTAGAAGAGTCATTAACATCGACCGAAGAAAACCTTGGATTCGGAAGACACTGATCTTCCAAATAAGATCTAATGAGGTCTTCAAGTACTTCATCGACTGTTGATGTAAACGAATTAAATAAGCGATCGTAATCAAACATCCAATCGGGACCAGTACCAATTGGTGGAGTCGTATAACTTTGACAATCAACGTGATACCATTCTTCCACACAACCCGAAGAAATATTGAAAATCCGCTTCTTCGGAGAGTTGTATCCCAAGAAATAACCCTCAAAAGCTTTCTCATCGTACTTTCCAAAATCTTTCTTCAAAACAGTACATGGACACCCAAATGGTTCCAAATACTTTAAGTTCGGCTACGATTATTCAGAAGCTCGTAACTTGTCTTCTTGAGATTCTTTATCGTTAGTACGCTATTCAGTGTATAGCATGCCGTATTCACAGCTTCGTTCCAGAATTGAACAGGTAACTTTGAATCAGCAAACATTGTACGTGCAGCTTCAATCAGCATACGATTTTTTCTTTCAGACACACCGTTCTGTCAAGGAACATAAGGTGCACTGAATTCCCGATGAATTCCTTTCTGAATGCAGAAGAAATCCAATACATTATTCCTAAATTTAGTTCCATTATCACTACGAATTCGTCTCACTTTCAGTTTATAAAGTGATTCGATCTTCGTGATAAGATTCTGAATTAAGACAGGAGTCTGATCCTTCGATCCCATAAATAACACCCATGAGTAACGTGAGAAATCATCCGTTACTACTAAACAGTAAAAATCTCCAGCAATGCTAGCACGATTGACCGGACCAAAGAGATCCATATGAAGTCGTTCCAGAGGAGTAACAATAGTGTTTAGTGACTTGCTTGGATGTGATTTCTTCTTTTGTTTCCCCTTTTTGCACGCGACGCAATGATCATTGAACTTGAAATTCTTGAGTGAATATGGTGGATGTGTCCCATGCGTCTATGCCAAAGAATAGAATCTTTCTCAGTTTCTTTGGAAACAAAGCAAGTAGCTGAGGGCGAAACTTGTACATCATAACTCATGTCAAGAACATAAATATCATTTGATCGAGGTGATCGCATGACAACCATATCTTCAGGAATTGTGTATCCTGGTTGAAGAATAACACATTCCTTGTCGGTGAATATGGTGGTAAATTTCTTATCGCAAATCTGTGACACGCACAACAGATTATGATCCACCTTTTCACAATAATTAACATTTTCAAATGTTACTTTTCCATTTGAAACTTCTCCCTCTTTCGTAATCATTCCTCCTTGGTTACCAGCAAACGCAACATAACCCCCTTGAATATCTTTGATGTTATTCAGAAGATCCAGGTTGCCGGTGATATGCCGAGAACATCCACTATCCAATATCCATTTGTGATTAGACACGGACCGAGATGTACCCTGCACAAACAAGTAAAATGATTAGTTCAAAAAGGCAGCCCAAGCCTCAGTCTTGGGCTCTCCCTTTGATACTTTATGAGAATCATTTAAATTAACTCCAACATTCGAGACTTGGGAATATGTGATGTTTTTTTTAGTTTTCTTCTTTAAGTATCCATCACGTATTCTCCCCGAATCAACATTTGAACAAATTGGTTGAACACGGTCAACACATTTGGTTGCTTCATTATCCGAATCAATCCGAATAACCTTCTTCGGATTAATATTCGAATACATTATAACACACTCATCAACTTGGTTTTCTTTTAAGTTTGATAATGAATGAATCTTTCGAGTTGGTGAGTCTTTGATATCATCAATCTTTGCTTTGCACTTTTTGGAAACATGACCCGGTTCACCACATTTGAAACATAATCGAGAGTCCAAAGTGTTTCGTGGCAAAGTACATGTAGTCTTTGATAGCAAAGATTTATGAATATCATCTTTGGGTTTCTCAAATGTAACTTTCTTCGGTGTTACGTGTTTTAAACCCTGTCTTTTCTTATAGAATTCAAGATTTATTAAATTCGAAGAATTTTCCAAACCTGACGATTTTATGAACGTGATAGGTTTAAAAACATTAGTTTTTGGTTTTTCTTGAACATTAACAATTTTTTATTGATAAAATTTTTGTTCAAGTTCAGTCATTTGTGAAGTGTCATCCTGAAATACACTTTCAATCATTTCAGGTTTAAGAAGATTCAAAGGAACTTTTTTGTCAGAAAACACTTTTGACAAACTGTCACACCCCGACTAGCACAATGCGGAAGCGTAAAACGGGAATGTAACAGACACCTCTGGTATCAACAACATTGTTTATAAAGGACATTACAAACTAATTTACAATATATTACATTTCATTGTTCTATCATTGTTTTACAGTCTAGGTGATACAAACCAAACTAGTTCGTTAACTATACGATCTTACTACTAACGCCCTTGCTTCTATTAACATAGCATTAACCACACACCTTGGATAAGTAACAGATCACCAAATCATTCCGATTTAGGTACACCTGAAAAGCAGTTTAAAACGGGTCATCTACTAGATTTGGTGAGTTACACGAGTTTCAGGAAAACAGTTATGAACATTCACAAGTTAACACTTACAATCATAATATAAGTATGTATGTATGTATGTAAATGATGTAATTATGCTAAGTTACAGTGAAGCCTTGACTATTTGTGCTGCGTGCATCCATTTCCCACGCCCAATCAACCACTGTGGTCCCCTTTCCGCCCACAATATGCCCCAAGTAGCTATGTCTAACACTACAAAGCGTGTTGTATAATTATGGTCATGTGCAAACGGGGTAAAGTCTCAGCAACACATGCCGGCTCCGTTTGGGTTTGTCAAACCAATAGTACTACTCACAAGCCACCGGCTCGAAGTTAATCACTGTGTTCGTGGGGACTTTCGTGTGTTAGCATTTAGATAATTCATATCAATACATGTTTCAGGTATGTATATGTAATCAAACATGCTTTACACCCCAAAAGTTCGTGAAACAGTTTAGAAGTGGGGTCATGAAACTCACTGTTTAGTAGATAATCAGTAGCATGTCGATTCGATGTTTGTGTAACTTGTAATCACGGTTTACTATAATCAATATTATAATAATATTAATATTTTAATATTATTATAATCTCAATACTAAATTGGGCTGTATGATTAATCTGGGTATAGCTGGAACACCCAGAAAGTGGCAATAGGCTTAGGTTGTGATGTTGTTCAATGTCTAATACTTAAAACCGAACTTGGCTCAGATTCCCGTTTTCCCAGCTTGGCCAAGTTGTTTGTTTACGCGTTCAGAAAACAGTTATGGGAAAATAAGCTTGGGTAAATATATTGGTTAATAAAATGATTAAGTTATAAAGAAGGATCACATACTGGGGTCCCGGATTAGCCACGGGGCCCGTTTTCGTTTATTCAGTTTGATTTAAGAAGAAACGCGCACAATCTATCCGGATTATCCAGGTTTCTCATAGAAAAGTTCGTTTTTACTTAATTAATCCAAAAATATGATTTTTGATCACTCTTGGTGTTTTGATATTCCCGCAGGTTCGTTAATCGCGAACATGCCGGTTTTATAAAAAACTGAATTTGTTTAATCTTCAAATTAGCATACTTAATTAACCATTAATCATTAAATTATGAAAATTTAGCCACTTATCAATTAAAATATATAGATTTTTATAAAAATATTTCTGGAATTATTTACTGGTTTATTAATTTATAAAAATTCATTTTATCAGCTATATTTCGCCTGAAAATTGTCCGTTTATCCCAAAAAATTTCCAAAAATTCCACAAAAATTCCTGAATACTCAAATTATATCCCAAAATAACCTGTATCAATTCAAGAATGTAAAAAGCTTGTGCAATATTCTTTTCGGCCCAAATTCGGCTATATAAATTCACACGAACGCATATGCACAACACACCTTTAGACTTCTCCAAATGATCCCAAAATTCATATGTGATTAAAATACATTAAATCTGAGTTCCCAGAAAAATTTCATAATTTTTGAAGCATTTTAACTATTTTTCCCCGTTAAATGTCCCAATTCGGTAATAAATTCGCCAAATATTCTCGGATGGTCGAAAAATTACCAATTTGAACAGGGACTCAATGACATGGTCCCTGATGACCCTACAAAATTTCAAGGCCTAATAATATGCACATCACAACCTTAACCTAAACAGCCCGTAAGCGAGTGTTTCGGCATTACCTTAGCGGTTTTGGTTCGTTTCCGCCTTTCTAATCAAATTTTCAAGCTCTTGTGCTCCTATGTAGGCTAAATAAAAGTCTTATATCACAAACCAAGAAAGATTCATCAATAGAACAACCCTTTAACTTAGGGTTTCGGCTATTGCACAAAAACGAACTTTTGAACCGTAAAAATGCCGTTTCAACCCTTTAATCCGTGTTTATGGCCAAAAAAACTACCAAACCAGGTTCCTTACCATGTGTATGATCAAAAAATGTTTATGGACCATTTTTAGGGATTTTACATGGTTAGGAATGATTTTTAGTAATCAAATTATGTTTACAAGTGATTAAACGAGCTTTAACGAGTTAAAATTAGCCAAAAATGAAGCTTTTTACCTTGTTCTTGCTGGGTTTTGAGATAACCAGGTTGATTTCCAGATTTTTCCACAAGAAAATGACTTTAAAAATATCTTGAACTTTTTTTATATTTAAAGGAAACTTAGGGGGGGGGGGGGGTTTCCCCTATTGCGGCCGCCCCAAAAGGTGGGGTCCATGGGCTCCCCTCTTGCTCTTTTGTCTCGTTTCTCGTGCCCTTACGTGAAATGCCGACCCCAAATTTATTTCCGCTTCGGCTTTTGGCGCGAAAAACTTATCGGGTGCGACAAACAGCACGAAAACGAGTGTTTTTCGGCTAGTTTTGTGTAAAATTATAAAAACATACTATACGTTTGTAAAAATCAAAAATATTTTCACGGATCGCTTAAAACATTTTAATTAAGTGTTTGGTAAGTCTTTTTCGGCTTAACAGATGATACAATGCTTGGTTTGTAACTATCTGTCGCGTTTAAATCTATAGCGGGTAGTTAAACGAGCATGTTTTCGTTTAACTTGCTTGCTATCGAACTAAGGCCATATTACTAATATTTTAGCTTATATTAAACGTATAACACTTATAGATGGCCCCCCGGGATATCTGGGTCATAACCCAACCCGTTCGGTTAATCGTTCATTTGTTACGCAAAAAGTGTTTATTTGCTTAATCGGTAAATACGTACTGAGGTGTACCTTGTTTTGGCTCAAATGTCACACAAACCCTTTAATTTAAAAACTTTTCCATTTGATAATTTCATTTGAGGATTAATGAATCACATCAACTCCTCATCAGACACCGAAGGCTTGTCTGATTGAGATACATTAGGAATTACTTTAGGAATTACCTTAGGAACGTTTGATATGTTTGAAGAAACACCCGAAGTCTTTGAACCATACACAGCTTGTTCAAAATCTTTGGGTTCACACAGAATATGATTGTCAATTGGAATATCTTTGTTTTTGACAATCACATCTGGTTCAGACAACACCTCGATTGAACCATCCAATTCGTTTTTGGTGAAAACCTTTTTACTTTCGATATGAATTGGTTCACGAGCAGGATCAGTTGTATCAACACTTTCAGATTTATCAGTAGACATATTTGAAAAATTTTCCATATCGGGAATGCTACTGTAATCATGTTTAAAAGGAGGTGGAATTTCGACGTAACCCAAACCTGCTTTTCCATTTTTCTTATGTGAATGATTAACCTCAATTATTTCATTCCAAAAGAAATGAAGAATCTCTAAATTTTCCAAGCTTATTATTCAATTCTATTATTTCGTTTTCAAGATTGGAAATACAAGTTCGGAGTCGAAGAATCTCCTTCAAATGTTAATCAACTTCAATAATTTTACAATGAACTTTACTTTTAAAATCATGATTGCTTTCAGACAGTTTTTGAATTTTCAGAGTTGATTGCTCTAGCAATTTTGTCTTTTGTTTGTAGCATTCATTGATCATAAAGTGATCTTTTGTGAGTGTATTTTTCTGAGTTAATGCTGTTTCAAGTTTGGCTTTTAATACAGCACATTCAACACAATCATTCACTTTTGAAGAAGGTTCAGATACATTAGATTGAGATTTGTGACATACCTCATCAATCTTAGCCATACAAGCATAAGATTCAGCTTTTACAGAGATTGATTCAGTTTGAGACGACAGACTTTGATCAGTGTCAGTCTGAGAGTCAGACGAATCACTTCCCTCTGATACATTATCACTGCTGGCATCTTCAAATTTCTCCACTGTTTCAATAATAGCCACGTTTGCTTGATTTCCCAACAAACGTTGAGACCAATCAACAACTTCATTGACCACTAAAGCTTGAGTAGCAGAAGATTTGTCTTGATCACCAAATCCAGCAGATTTACTCTTATCCCCACCAGATGAATTCTTTCCTGAAGAACGTTCAGAATTGCGTGAGCCAGAATAGCCTTTCCTCGGCTTGTCACATTCTTTGGCAAAATGGCCAAATTCCCCGCAATTATAACATTTTACCTTCAGCTTATCAAACCCGACCCTTTTGTTTAACGTAGGAAGATATTTTCGCGTTCGTTGCATAAACCTTTTGACTTTATGAACGATCATAGCCATGTTCCATTTTAAATCCATTAGCTCAAGATCGTCCGGGTCGATTTGATCATAATCTTCATCTGTGAGGTCGCTCGTAGCGATCTTGCTTCCAACCAGCTGTTCATAAGAAGTCATGAATGCACACACAAAAGCGAACTGTTGTTCAGCTTCTTGCAGATTTACCTTAGGCAAGCTGGATGCATGAGCATTTGAGTTTGTAATCGAACCACTAGCCATAAAACATAAATTAGGTGGACTGTTTACATTAGAATCCTCTTGGGATTGAGCAAAGAATGCATTTATTGGCACTGAACTTGAAGCATTATTTGCTGGCAATGCACCTCCATAAAGCAAAGGGTTTTGGGTTGAAGACTGATGGTTTTGATTCTCCTTCAACGTATTTTGACATTTGATATTAAATTCCCTTTCTTCAATCTTGTTTATGAATTGAACAGCTGTAAGTTCAGAGTTCTAAAAGAAACCGTTCTCTTTTAACACGAACAAGAAAGTCGAATAGGAAGAAGGTAGAGCATTCTTCAGTGTATCGATCTTATCTTGTTCTGTTGGCTTAAGATCGACACTAGACATCTCAAAAATCAGATGAATAAACCGGTTGATCATCTCTTCCACTGTTACATTTTTCATCAAAATAAAATTTCGAAATTGAAATTTTACAAGAGTCTTTTTGCTTTCTAGAGTGTTTCCCAAACTTCTTGTTTTCAACGTTGTGCAAAACGAAGCACAGACTTTGATAGTACTGTATTGATGAAAAATGAGTTCTGGTAAAGCCATGGTAAGAGTTGAGTATGCTTTTGTTTCACTTTCAAAACACTTAAGTTCTTGAGTCTCATATTCTTTAAATGGTTTCGGAGTCCATCCCGCATTGTTATTACCAATCAATGGTGCTGAATATACATCGTCGAGAAACCGGACACTACTAGGATGCACGGATCCCAAGTGAGCACGGAACCTCGGTTCCCAACAAGCAAAATCCGACAGTTTTAACAACTTGGGACATTTGTTATGACTTCCGATCTCATTGTCCATGGTTAGCATTTGTTGCAGTAATACGTTCTGAGACGCTAACGCATAGTAAGACGAGTTCTGTGCAGCCATAATGAACCAACTGTTTAAACTTCAAGGATTAAAGTTATCAAAATTTCAAAGTTATTTGTTTACTGTTCACATGAATGGACATAGTAACGAATGAGAAAGAAGATTAACGAATTACTTTAACTAATGAGTTATTCGTTAAAGGTGAGTTACTTTAACGAATGAGATATTCGTCAAAAGTGGATTACTTTAACGAATGAGATATGAGATATTCGTTAAAGATGGTTTACTTTAACGAATGAGTCCTACCGAGCAAGACTAGCGAGCAACGAATGAGTCCTACCGAGCAAGACTTAGATATTTGTTAAAGATGGTTCTAGCGAGCAAGACTTAAAGATGGTTTACTCCTAGCAAGCAAGACTCAAAGATGGTTTACTCCTAGCGAATATGACACGAATGTGGCTTAACGAAAGAGGTTTAGCGAATAGGATTATAGCGAATAAACGGTTTAACAAATGAGATTGAAATTGTAACGAATGAACAGCTAGGGTTTAGCGAATAGGCGGTTTATCCTTTTAACGAATCAGTCTTCAACCTAACGAATGAGTCTTCATCTTAACGAATGAATCTTCAACAGTTCAAACTTTCACTTTCAAACTTCAATTCCTCTGAATCACACCAAACACTCCTAAAACCTGTATCCAACTGAGCCTTAACCAAATCCGAATCTCACTAACCTAGTCCGAACTCACAAATTCATAACAAACAGGTTCAATTCTTGTTTAAATAGTCTCTGTTTCTCAAATTTCCAATTACCTTAAGAACTCAATCAATTCATCATGAAATGCATCAATTGAATACGCTTATATCACCTATATCAACGAATTGTATCGTAGATAAGATCCCTAGGCTCTGATACCACTTGAAAGAGCTTGTACAAATCTAGATATTGATAACAATGGTCATGTTGATTCTTATACGATTAGGCTTGCATACGTTATGTGTGTGTAGTGTGTATGTTGAGTGAACAATTCGGCAGAGTAACAAGAGAGAAATGGCAAAATATCAGAACTGTTACATTAATGATAAGTTACAGGGTATTTATAGGGGATGACCACATTCGTTAACTTAACACTTAACGAATGTGTCATTCGTTACAGATACTTTAACGAATAAACATAATTATTCGTTATACTTTAAAGGATAGCGAATGGCCCTCATTCGTTATCTCATTCGTTAATCTAGGTTAACGAATGAGCTTACAATTAGACGAATGTGTTACATTCGTTACGGGGTAACGAATGTAACTTACATTAGAGCGAATGGCCCATTTATCCATATTTACATTAAGACCCCTATACTTTAGACTTATTACATTAATGCCCTGATAAAGACCGAGACGTACAAAACATGTATCAACAGGCATCATTATTAGGTACTTTGGCGCGTACATGTGTTCCATCAATTGCACCGATACAATCCTTTAAAAAGGATAAAATCATTTTTTTTCTTGAATTTCTTTCGGGACAATATCACCTTTAGGTTGTTGGATATAACGACCTTCTAATGATATAATCTCTTGCAAAACTCTATAGAGGCATCCACTAGTTGTTGAGTAGAACGACAGTATAACCAAGAGGTAAACCGATTTCTCAAATCATTACCCACAATATGTAGGAAACTTGCAACTTGCTCTTCAACAGACATGCATTGAGTAGGTCGAATTCCACCCTCACGCTTTAAGATGCTGCACAATGTCATAAAAGCTTTCTCACTCATGCGAATATGGTCACGACATTTACCACCATTTAAAAGCTTGTGTAACATCTTTTCTCATACATATTGCCTATGTAAAATTTCATATCCCGTAGGTAAACAAGCACGCTTTCTGGTTGGCAGTCTAAGTAGTGTAACGAAAGCTACCAATAAGCAAATCAGGTGAGATGCTTGTAATTGTCTGGCTCGAACAAGTTCAACTACCTTGGCGTCTGATTATCCATCACACTGCCTATATATGAATCAACATAGATATGGCCTGGGAGTCAAATTTGTTAAATTACAAGATTGTCTAACACAACACTATAACCATTGAGCTCAAGGTGAGAACATTTAATGTATTATTATGGCATGAACTATGTAATTGTTTTTAGTTTAACTAGCTTATTGAAAAGGTTAAACATTGTAAATCTGAAATTTATTAAATAAGTTCGCTAGTTTAACAAGTTAAAAAAAATCCCTTTTATTAGAATTAATTAACTGAAAAATATTATCACATATCTATATCTATATCTATATCTACTAGTAAAAGTGCCCGCGTTGCGGCGGGAACACTTCGATGTTTCGGTTGGTACCATAATAAACCAAACCGTTGCCAATCTGCCCAAGTCAGTTGAACACGCTTATCTCAGCTCGTCTCCACTATCTTCAACCCATCATATTTCTTTTACTGGTATGGCAATTTATAAACCTTGTTCTATAATGGAGTTTGCAATTGTGACTTTTCTTATATATAACCGTGTTGCATGTTTACACGTTTATTTTATTTTTTTTATGTGCTTTTGGTCATTTAGCCGCAACATAACCTAAAACAATACATTTATAATTTGCAAAATTCATCTACAGTCTATGATCAAAGTATCATAAAAGTGTAAAACCACAATGCTGTTGTTTGACATTGCATATTCAAAATGCCTATCAAAACCTTTTAAAGATAATTATTTCACGTGCGCTGTTTTGAAAACGCAATAAGCAGGTAAACAATAATAGATAATAAAATTGATAAAAACAATAATGCTAAACAAAAAACTGCTGGATTATCTTCTACAAATTATACAATTTAATCCAAATTATGCACAACATAGAGCATCATACACTCATCTACCAACATGTACACTTTATTCATCATATTTTAATTAAGAGCCCATAACATTTCAATTTTTTTTCTTTCAAAATAAAGTCTTAGTAGTAGTATATGTTAAAAGTCAAACATTTTGTGTTACTTATCAATCAATCAAAGCATCATCAGCAGAACCCTCAAGGGCAACCATGCAATTATACTTAATATTAAATGATGTTGGTGGAAGTTTTGATTGTGCAATCCTTGCGTCGTTCTGCGCAGCAACCCACATATCGCGCATGCTTATGTTTCTATCTCTCATGGTTCGAATATGCAAAATCAAGAAATTAGCTAAAAATGGGCTAAATAGGTTTGAAAGTCATTAAAAATATATAAGAAAAATATGATAGACATTTGCTAAATGCATACATAAGTAGATGAAAACCAAGTGGGGTTAGTATTTTACAATATAGCCTTAAACATTACATTTTAAGAACAAGTATTTTACAAACCAAATTCAATAGTATGAAGACTTTCAAGACGTGCCACAAAAGAATTGTTTCGTTGCGGTCATCTTCACAAGATTGAAGACATCCCTACAACATTAAAATGACAAAAAATGTTAAAAAAAAGTATAATAAACCTCAATGATTAATTAACACAAACACTTACCTTTAGCAAAAACAGATCTGGCCCAAGTTTCAAACTGAAAATGGCGAAACCACAATCAAACGGTTTTAAGAAACAGAAGCCGAAAATTTGGTTTTTAGTTCGGTTGGAACCCAAAAACGAGACATGCACAGCTCTACTTTTTACGCATCACCCTCCTACAAACACAAGTTTTACCAACTTTTGACCAAAATATGCAAACCTAGTGAAAGAAAGATTTACCATTTTAACAGCAAAGCATGAACAACATGTTTCATTATTATAGAGCCTACCACCATGTATTTGCAAAGGCTTCTCGATATGTTTCAATAAATATAGTGCATTACAAAGCATTTTAGATGGCAAAATAGACATTTAGCAAAATTTTAAGCCATTATTTGTGAAAGGCAACATAAAAAATAAGGTATAAAACTTAAGAACCAACATGTACCGGGGAAAGGAAATGCAACTGAGTTTGTATTAACAATGGGTAGCTGTACGTATTTGCTGGCGGTACAAAAAAAGAAAAAGGAAAAAAACATTTAGTTAGAACAATATAATAATATAATTAATACTTAAGGTAGATTCACTACGGGGACACAAGGTAGATTCGGATGGCTGAAGGTTTGTTCGTTAAAGTACCAACATTTTGCATTTATTGACTCAAACACAATAACATATATCAAAACTAAATCTTATATCAACAAATGTATATTCAAATATGTTTACATAACCATATATAACCAGTAACCATGCAAAAACTGCTTAACATCTATTCGACGATATGGTACGTAACGTATACTTTCAAATTATATACTACTATACGCTACCACATATACTACATGTTTACTGGTCATAGCCGCAACAGTCACACACTCGCGCTATACATGTCTCACACGAATGAAATCCTTCTGTACACACTAAAAACCATAACGATGGTTAAACTAAACTCAAACTTGATTTTGAGCTTTATTTTTTTCGTTGTTTCAACATATCCTTTCCAATCTCTTCCAAAACAAAACAAATTAATAAATTGGTTAACTACAAATTTAACAAAATTCAGGTTACAAAACAAACATCAAGTCTTACCAAGTATCTGAGAAGGCTTCACTTCACTGCTAGATGCACTTTTATGTGAAAAGCAATAAAAGTTGGTTCGTCTTTGAGCTTTAAAAGACAAAGAGTCAAAATTTCAATGGAAGGTAGGTCATCTTTGACCTATTTAAGTCAAACTGCAAAAAATTTTTATAATTCTTTAGTCTTGACATTAAAAATAAAACACTAAATATTTGTGACCAAAATGCCCCCGCACCTCCATGATCAATATTTGGCAAATTTAACCAATAAGGCAATAATGCCCTGTAACGTCCGTAAATTTTGGTAAAAAGGGGTATGCCTAACAAAGCTTGTATATTCTCGGGATTTATCCAGCATTCCTCGGAGACCTTCTCGTCACTACCGTAAGCTAAATTTATTAATTTCCGTTCCAAGTTGTTGCACCTTTCATAGTTGAGGGGCTAAAATGTTAATTATTATATCATAACAAGAAAAACACTAGCCCCCCCCCACCATAATTCCAATCGGCAGCAGCTAGGGGAGGCTCCTCCTCGATTTCCGTGCAGGTTCCAGCCATTCTCAGGCCTCCCAAGTCTAATTCAAGGTCGGTTCTATCTTAGTATAACTCTTTTTCACCATTAAACCCTTTGTTGAACACGTTAGGGTTGAGTTTTGATTATAACAATTTCTGACAGATTCGTACTCGTTTATTGCTCGGTCACAACTCGATGAAGATATATTTTTTTTGATCGATTCTTGTTTCTATGATGTTCTACTTTGAGTCTAGTTTCCAGAGAGGTATAATAAGTAATTTTTGGACAAGATTTGAAATACTTTTTATGATTTTATAAGATCGAGTGTCAAAGCTGATGCGGGATGACGGATTCTGGTCTATCTTCCCGACATCATAACCCTTTCTCGACAAGTCTAAATTGGTTGGTTCCACTTCTAGAAGTTAATATTTTTATTTAGGAACAAAACCCAATTGGAATCGTTTAATTTGGCTAGGTAATGATTTTTATAAAAATAAAACCATTTTGTTGCGCATTGAAATAGCTGCACATACCTTTCTGTGTTGGAGGAATTTTTATGATTTTTGTGTCCTTTAAAAAAATATAATAAAAATATTTTTATAAACCTAAGACATTTATTAAAGTCTGGTAAAAATTTAATAATTTATTTCTAAGGTTATCCTATGTAATTAGATGCATCTTCGCATGCTAAAATCTGCATGTTTTACTTGTTATTGATCGATAAGTTCATTTTAGGCTTAACCGGTGGATGTTCAATTGTGATCTTGTCAGGGCTGTTTGAAGTGAGTTTTTGCACCAACATTTTCCTAGCTATGTCTAGTATTACATACTTTAAAATCATGTCCTTTGGTGTTCGTTTGATTGGTCAACTAGTTGTAGATTGAAAGTGGATATTCGGTTGTCTAGAATAGCGAATTGTTGCGTTTAACGCAAGTATTGGAGTAATTAGCGACCAATTCAGTTCGGGTGACCGTGGTTCGGGTTACGGGCTGTTGAAAAATCATTTTTATATGTATGGGGACTGAATTGGTTGTCGATTACTCAAACGGGTCGGTACAACGCGCATTTGCGTTTATTGAATAGTTAGTGCGTTGTACTTGCGAGTTGCCGACCCATTTGACTCGTGTAGCGTCGTGTGGACTTGTTGGCTGTAAAATTATCATATTGGGTCCACACGGGGCTGAGTTGGATGTTAAGTGCTTAAACAACTCTTAAACGCGCGTGTTAGTGTCACCTAGTGCTTCCGGGGGTAAATTGGGAATTCTTTATTTCCGGGAGTATATAAGGGTCGTTTTGGTGAATGTAAGGCCTCGGGGGGGGGGGGTTGTTATGATTGGGTTCAATGAGGTCGAGGCTTTAGGTAACTCGAACCATGTTAGAACGTCTCGTAGGATAAACGAGTCATCTTGATGTCAATAATATTGATTGTGTGTAAACTGACAAGAGTTTGAGTTGTGGGGCTACGTATGGATCCTCTAGCTTGTGGTGAAATCATACCTTGTGTCAGGTGAGTTCATGATGCCCCTTTTCACTCTTTTCAAGTTTTGGGCTAGCATACACACCGAACTGTTTTTACTTGATAAACCGCTTAAATGATTTTGCATAGACTCACTTGTACTATGGTATATTTTGTGATGATATTTAAGTACGTATACACATGTTATACCTTATGGCCTTAGGCTTACTTGTAATATGGTGTATTTTGGGATGATATATATATATATATATATATATATATATATATATATATATGTATATATATATGTGTATGTATATATATATATATGTATGTATGTATGTATGTGCATGTGCTATCCGATGGCCTACGATTAGGGATGTTAGTTAGCCATTCGTGACTAAGGATGGCTTACTTACGATATGGTATATTTTGGGATTATATATCTATATGTATGAGTATGTGTTACCTTATAGCCTACAGTTGTATAATGACATTTAGTTCCTTGTGACTAAGAATGATGTGAGTAGGCTTATTGATGTGTGTGTGCATGGTGATTACGGCCGAGTCAAATATATTACTCGGGTTTTCAAATCCTGTGATGGAGAGGCCCGCGTGGCGTGATCATTATTTTGGCAGGTCAAATATATTACTCGGGTTTTAAAATCCCGTGGTGAAGAGGCCCATTGCAGGTCAAATATATTACTCGGGTCAAATATATTACTCGGGTTGTACTCGTGGTGGAGAGGCCCGTATCACGTGTTTGGATGTGTAAGATGTGGACGAGTCAAATATATTACTCGGGTTTGACTCGTGGTGGAGAGGCTCGTGTCACGTGCTTAGGTCTTACCGCGTCCGGGTCAAATATATTACTCGAGTCTTGACTCGTGGTGGAGAGGCCCGTGTACGTGTGTTCGACGATGAATGTATTATTTGGTGAACTACATTTATTTATTTTATTATTATCCTCTCTGCTGTTTAGTACTATAACTTTGAAATAAAGTATGAATTATTGTTTATGAAAATCTGAACTCACTCAGCTCAAGCTGACTTTGTGTATATGTTAGATTGACTTTCAGGTTAAGGATTGGAGGTTATCGCTTGGACGTGCTGGACACTACTCGGAAGGTTGAAGGTATTTCTGGTCGAGGATTTCGAATAAAGCAGATATTTTATTTGTACTTGATTTTGGATATTTGTACCCGTGTTTAGGATTTTTAAATACTTACACTTTTTCCGCTGTTATTTACTCTGAACTTGTTTTAAATAAAAAACGAAACGTTTGGTTTTTAAACTTTTGTGAAATTATGGATGTGATTTCCAACTGTAAGATTCCCGAGATTCGGGGTCTTACATGCCCATGCAATAGTTTATGGCCTTCATATTACAGTTTGAAAGTTTAATGTTACAAATTTAATTTGACTTACAAACTATGCTCCAGTACAACTTAGATATTTAATACAACATGTATTGAGGAAATGGAGATAGTAGTGGCCACTTCGCTTGGCTATATGTAATTCATTTAGTAATAATGGTGAGAAGTTCTTGAAAGTAATAATTTTTGTGAACAAAAATATCACATAGAGCAAATAAACAGATATAAACTAAATTATACATGCTATGCAATAAATGTAATGCCGCAATAATTAACTGTCTCACAAGTTTCACCAAAAATTGGATTAAATGGCTTTCAGTTCTATTGTAAAGCATAACAATAGTCCCATTACTATCACTCAATTAAATCATCCAAACATCCCTTGATTTAAAAAGCAACAAATGCATCATTTTCAGTTTTCATGGACAAGATTCAACCACAGGCTATCACACATTCAAAGTATTAAACTATTTTTCCCTCTTTCAATT
Source organism: Bidens hawaiensis (assembly GCF_021521415.1). NCBI lineage: Eukaryota > Viridiplantae > Streptophyta > Magnoliopsida > Asterales > Asteraceae > Bidens > Bidens hawaiensis. The sequence goes on along the minus strand of NW_027501643.1, from coordinate 11,326 downwards.
TTCAATATATGGGTCAGTGATGTCACAAAAATGCAGTTTTCAATTAATATTTACAAATAATGTACCTCTACAGAGAAATTTGGAGGTATAACATAATACTGAATCAACTTCATCTGAAATATTTTTAACAGCTTATATTTTTTAACAGCTATATATTATAAACACGCGACACGCCAAACTACCCGGCCCAAAACAGACCAAAGGTAGCGGCCCAAAACAACAAAACAACGTATCAATATACAAAAGAATTACAAGAAAACAGGAGACTTAGCTCTAGTTTTTAGCCAAAGGCAAGCCTCATCTTTGATCTACTCCACCACGTTAATCTCCCGATTGTTGAAAATCCCATCATTTCTGAACTTCCTAATAATCCACACAGCGGTCAATAGGATCGGTTGAACCACCTTCCATTTCTTGCTTCCACAAACCTTAGCGCCCCACTCCAAAAAATTTTTCAATGAATCCACTCCAGCTATAGGCGGAATGTTCAGCCACACACACACCTAACTCTGAGCTGTTGCAGCCCACGGACATAAGAAAAAGATGGTTTGTCATCTCCAATCTAAGATTATAGTGTACACAATAAGTAGATTATATTTTTAAAAAATGAACTGCTAGCCAATGCCATATCACAGACCTTGTATCTGCATACGCCCAATCACCGTCTTGTTGCTATGCGTTTGGCAGAATGTTTCTGAAGGCGTCATCATGGTCTCAAACCCGGCCCCCACTTCCATTAACATTAGAATCACTCACATCGGCTTCCACGTCATAAAACAAACTTGAGTCAGCAAGCATAATGAACATACATAGCTGGTTGCATGACAACAATATAAGTAGATTATATTTTATAAAATATGAACTGTTAGCCAATGTCATATCACAGACCTTGTATCTGCACACGCCCAATCACCATATTGTTGCCATGCTTTTGGTAAAATGTTTCCGAAAGCGCCATCACAATCTCAAACACGGCCCCCACTTCCAGTGACATCAGAACCACTCGCAGTGGCTTCCACATCATGATCCAAACTTGAGTTAGCAAAGGGCGCTACTGGATTAGAAACATAATAATTATAATAATTAATATTTCTATTGTCTTAATAATACAATATGTTCAAGATACCAGGAAATACATAATAGAAAGAAATTAATGCTATTTATTAAAACTGTGTATCAACAGATTAGATAATCATTCAAATATGTAACACACAACAACGCACGCTATTTGCAAGCTTTGTAGCCTTCCCTTCTAAGAGTTTCTATCTCACACTACCATGTTAGGTTTTCAAATAAAAAAATATATATTATTATTATTATTATTATATACAATTTAAATTTTAGTTATGGAAGAATATGGCAAGAAGAGCTTTCGTAATAATGAATGAACAGCTCTGTAAGAATGAGAAAAATGCACCTGGTGATTTGCGATTTCATCCAAAATAACTGAATCCTTTGGTAACTTGCAACCGGCATGAGGCACTCTGCCACCGTTAGAAGAATCAAAACGTCCAACCACCCCGGGAATCAAACCGAGTCCTTTCACTGAAACAATAATCAATGAAAATAATTATAACAACACCCGCTTTATTAATATAACATGAAAAAACAGTAAATGCTCACCAGGCCCATTTTTTTCACTTGACTCAAGGAGCAGTTGCAGAGCAAGACAAACACCAAAAGTGGAGGCCTGTTCTCGTTGGAAGACCGAAGAGCTTCAGCTTTAGCTATCCTAAAACTGTGAAACTTTATTTGTGTTAAACCCTCAAAATCCACTAACGGAGTTTTACCGTCAGAGGGTGTGAACTAACAGGATCGGAATCATTAGTTATAATCAAACCATAAAAACGTTTAAATGAAATTAAGTGCGGAAGCGTAAAAACCAAGAGATAAAAGTTGCGTCACGCAGGACGACTCAAAACCCCATAATAACAGTTTAAAATCAGGTTGCATAAACAAAAGCGTTTCAAACAATGCATGATCCTATACCGCGCCCGCCTCGGCTACCTGAGCATAACATACTAAAAGTGTCAACACGGGGTTGGTGAGTTCACAAGTTTATATAAAATAAAGCGTTTAGCGTTTTGCGTTCAGCGTTTTGCGTTCAGCGTTTTGCGTTAAGCGTTTTGCATTACCAGATAGTGTTAAATCAATTATATATCTATAGGTTGCTAGCCTATAAAACAAGTATTACTAAGTGTTCGACACCGAAGCTGACTGTTTATCATTTGCCTTGCCACCAGGTCTATCCCGACCATGGTATGTGTTTAGCCAAGATTACACCCACTCGACCTCCAGTCGAGTTTAGCGTTGGGTGGGGTTTGTCAAACCCAGTAGTACTACTCAACAATGACTCGCTATTATCCAATATTAAACGGTTCGATGTGAATGAAGGACTTTAGTTATTGCGTTTGCCACTTAGTCTTTACAAGTGATATATAATCTATATTAACAAAATCTTAAATGCGTTTTCGGAGTATGTTATCTCCCCCAAGTGAAAAGCGTTTGAAAACAGTTTAAAAGGGGTAAGTGAACTCACTGTTTGCGAAGTATTCCCAAAATAATTCACCAAGATGCGCGTCACAGAAAAACTCTCTCTAGCGTTCTAAAACAACAAGGAGATTTTCTAAGTGTCGGAACTATTATCGAGTCTCTAGACTCGGCACATAATACCTATGCACACAACATGTTTCGTGTTTCGTTTGTGAATCGTGTGTGACTTTAACAAGTGTATTTGTGATACGTTACATGTGTGAGCAATTATTTGCGTGTCATGTATTCATAATGTACATCACTAGCAATTACTCACCGTAAGGGCAATTTGGTCACACATAACAATTAACTAGCAATTATTCCCCGCAAGGGCAATTTGGTCAAAACGCGACAACTATTTAGCAAGTATTCCCCACAGGGGCAATTTGGTCAAATCATAACAATTAACTAGCAATTATCATGTTTCATGCATTTTCACAAAATTCAGCAGCTAGTTTCACCGAGACAGAAATTCTACTTGAAAGATTGTACTATTCCACCAATCATAGCATCTCAATTAATTTACCAAAAATCATCACAAAAGCATGCATGTGTTAGGTTTCCAGAACATATTTTATTTTATTTTTATTCCACATAGATTTCTCATAATGATCAAAACATTACAGCAAGCTCATAACAGTCAAATTCATGCGCAACAGAATGTTATTTGAAATTCCCGTTAAACGAAAAATCCAATAATTGCAAGACCACTTGGGTTAGGTTCCTAACTCAACAAGTCAACTTTCAGAAGTAGAACCAACCCAATTGGTCTCGTAGTTCATGAGATATAACATTTACAAAACAACCTAACAGCAGGTCTAACAACTCAGCTTTGCACAACGTTTTTGTAAAATCATAAAGGTTAACTTTTACACGTCCAAAAATTGCAAATTTGCATTCTTTAGAAACTAGACACAACCTAGTTTACTGTAGTATCAATTATCTCAACCAATTTTCACATTTACACCCCGTTACAGTCAATTGAACATCAACAACACAATCTGTCCAGAAACTGTTTGCATCCAAACTCAACATATTAACTATCTATGGACCACAAATCATTCATATAACATTCTAGACACTATAACCACTATCCATGCATATCAATTACACCATACACACATGGTTAGGGTTTTATTTGATCTCAAACTCAAAGACACAACAATTAACATGCAATAGCACCAATACTAGCTATTAATTCAACAATCAATACATCTTTCAATCAAAACAAGACACATGAACACCATCACATATAAAAATCAGACCTAGGGTTTATAATTAACCCATTAAAATCGAAATTAAGCAAGAAGAATGCATAGGATAGTTGTTTATACCTTCCTAGCACCTTAATCTTCGATCAAACTTGAAAGATCTTGTGTATATGTGTGTGTGTGAGGCTGCCGATCGCGAGAGAGGAGAGGGGGAGGGCTGCCGTCAGGTAGAGTGAAAGGGAGAAGAGAGAGTTAGGGTTTATTGTTATTAATAATAATAACATGTTACACTTTAGTCCCTCAACTTCCAAATGTTACTTTTCTAGCTTAATTAACTAGTTCTAGCACATTGAGTTAACGTTTATAACAATGTTATCACATAACACATAAGTCTAACACATAATTATCACATAATTATTGTTTTGACGTTTTTCGTTTATTCACCAATCGTTTGCGTCAACTCGTTTGCGTTTCGGTGCAATTCCCGAAAGACTACACATGTAGTAAGTGTTAAGCGTCATTTAAACCCTAGTTTAAATGTAATGAGGTGTGCGTTATAGATTCAGTGATCTTTAAGTTTGAATTGACGGAGTTGAGTTAACGGAGTTAACCTGAAATTGACGATTTTCACATAATTCCCATGTTAAAGAATTTTCGTCCCGAAAATTTGAGTCAAGTCGTGATGAGTGTCTGAAAAAGTAAGAAAAATTTTCAGTTTGTCATATCATCCCCTAGTAGAAAGAAATTTCGTCCCGAAATTTAATTCATACCTCCGGTGATTTCTGATGGTTTGTCGGGTTTCGCGGTTTCCGGTGTTTGGTCAGCCCTTTAAAAAGGTGAGGATACTTTTTCATCATTTGATCCTCGCGTTCCCACGTGAACTCCGGTCCACGTCTCGAGTTCCAACGAACCTTAACGATTGGAATTTTGCTGTGCTTGAGTGTTTTGGTTTCCCAATCCAAAACTTCAACTGGTTCTTCAATGAAGCGTAGCTGTTCATCAACTTGCAATTCGTCCAAAGGGACTACTTGGGTTTCATCAGATAGGCATTTCTTCAAATTGGATACGTGGAATACATTGTGTACGCCACTGAGTTCCGTTGGTAGGTCCAGTCGGTACGCCACCGGACCAACGCGTTCCGTTATCCGGTAAGGACCAACATATCGGGGGTTGAGTTTGTTTCGCTTCCCAAAGCGAACCACACCTTTCCAAGGTGAGACTTTGAGTAACACTTGGTCATTCACTTGAAATTCGAGAGGTTTTCGGCGCTTGTCGGTGTAACTCTTTTGGCGATCTAGTGCTGCTGCCATGCGATTTCGGATTTGAACAATCTTTTCTGAAGTTTCGAGTACTAGTTCTGGACCAGTGATTTGTCTGTCACTCACCTCTGCCCAGCAGAGAGGTGATCGACACTTCCGTCCGTACAGTGCTTCAAACGGCGCTGCTTTAATACTTGCGTGGTAGCTGTTATTATACGAAAACTCTACCAAAGGTAAGTGAGGTTCCCAACTTTTTCCTAAATCCAACACACATGCACGCAACATGTCCTATAAGGTCTGAATAGTTCGTTCACTTTGCCCATCCGTCTGAGGATGGTATGCTGTGCTCATATCAAGACGGGTGCCTAGCGCGCTTTGCAGTGAATTCCAAAAGTGCGAAGTGAAACGGGAATCTCGATCAGAAATGATTGAGACAGGCACTCCGTGTCTAGACACTACTTCCTTCATGTAGACGCGAGTCAGTCTTTCCATTTTGTCCGATTCCTTAATCGCTAAGAAGTGTGCAGACTTAGTCAACTGGTCAACGATCACCCAGATGGTATCGCATCCCGTCGGTGTCTTAGGTAATCCCGTGATGAAGTCCATTGAAATGTGTTCCCATTTCCACATAGGAAGTTCCGGTTGTTGTAGTAGGCCAGATGGTTTCTGGTATTCTATTTTGACTCTGGCACTAGTCAAGCATTTGCTCACGTAGGTGGCAATGTTGGCTTTCATGTTTGGCCACCAGTAAAGTGCCTTTATGTCATGATACATTTTATCTGAGCCAGGGTGGATAGAATATCGGGACTTGTGTGCTTCGTCCATCACTAGAGTTCTCAACTCTCCGTATCGTGGAACCCAAATCCGGTTCTCAAAATATCGGACCCCGTCCGTTTTGGTTTCAAATTGCTTGTTCATGCCCCGCATGAGTTCTGATGGAAGATTATCATCTTTCAAAGCTTCGAGTTGCGCCTCGCGAATCTGATCGGGTAAGCTGACAAGAATCGTGAGTTGCAATGCTCGCACTCGTCTGGGTTTATCTGTTTCTTTTCTGCTGAGAGCGTCGGCCACTACATTGGCCTTGCCAGGGTGGTACTTGATGGCACAATCATAATCCTTAAGCAGCTCGACCCAACGACGCTGTCGCATGTTCAGCTCCTTCTGATCGTAGATATGCTGGAGACTCTTATGGTCGGTGTAAATGGTAAACTTGGTACTGTACAAGTAATGCCTCCATATCTTAAGGGCAAACACCACAGCTCCGAGTTCCAAATCATGGGTCGTGTAGTTCTTCTCGTGAATCCATAGTTGTCGAGAGGCATAGGCTATAACCTTCTCGAGTTGCATCAGCACACAACCGAGACCTTGTATCGATGCGTCACAATGTACCTCAAAATTCTCTGTTCCCTCGGGGAGGGCTAAAATAGGGGCGCTACAGAGTTTGGTTTTCAACAGTTGAAAAGCGGATTCTTGTGCGTCACCCCAATTGTACTTAGTGCCTTTGTGAGTCAAAGCGGTGAGGGGTTGAGCAATCTTTGAAAATCCCTTGATGAAACGTCGGTAGTAGCCGGCCAGTCCTAGGAATTGCCGCACCTCAGTCGGAGTCTTAGGTGCTTCCCAGTTTTTGATGGCCTCTACCTTACCGGGATCGACATGGATACCATTTTCGTTGATCACATGTCCTAAAAAAGTGAACCTCGCGAAGCCAAAATTCGCATTTCGAGAGTTTAGCATACAATTGTTCGTACTTCAATAATTCCAGAATTACCCTTAAGTGTTCCTCATGGTCAGCCTTGTCCTTGGAGTAAACCAGGATATCGTCAATAAAACACAATCACAAACTTGTCGAGGTACGCCTTGCATACTCGATTCATGAGATCCATAAATACGGCTGGTGCGTTGGTTAGACCAAAAGGCATAACTGAAAACTCGTAGTGACCATACCGTGTTCTGAAAGTCGTATTTGAAATATCTTCTTCGCGCACTCTTAGTTGATGGTAACCAGATCGCAGATCGATCTTCGAGTAATAACTCGATCCTTGGAGCTGGTCAAACAGATCATCAATTCGGGGTAAAGGATAACGGTTCTTGACCGTCACCGTTCAACTCCCGGTAGTCGATGCACATGCGGAAAGTCCCGTCCTTTTTTCTGACAAATAAGACATGGGCTCCCCATGGCGATGAGCTAGGTCGGATAAAACCCTTATCCAACAAATCTTGCAACTGGGTGGACAACTCCTGAAGCTCCGCCGGTGCGAGCCGGTACGGGGCTCGTGCTATGGGTGCTGCACCGGGTGTCAATTCGATTTGGAATTCGACTTGTCGTATAGGAGGGAGTCCGGGCAAATCCTCCGGGAAAACTTCCGGAAAATCTCGCACAACTGGTATATCTTCAATTCGCTTCTCCTCCGCGGGTTTCTCAACAATATGCGCCAAAATTGCCGGATGACCCTTTCGTAGATACTTCTACGCCTTCATGAGGGTAATGACGCTGGTGGTCATGCCGCTTCTTTCGCCTCGGATCGAAATGATCTCGCCGGAAGGGGTAGTAATGTGGACTATCTTGTCGTGACATATAATCTCTGCTCGGTTCTCGGATAACCAGTCCATGCCGACAACGACATCGAAACTACTAAGCGTAAAAGGAATAAGGTCGATATCAAAAACATGACCTGACAGTTTTAACTTACATCCCGCAAGTACATGAGTCGTTATTATAGTCTTACCGTCAGCTAATTCAACAGGAAACTTAGCATCTAACGTGGTTGGAGTTAGGTCTATGAGTTGACTAAAGGCTTTCGACACAAAACTCCTATCAGCTCCAGTGTCAAACAATACAGAAGCAAAACAATCGTTCACAGGGAACTTACCAGTCACCAAGTACGGATCATTGCGGGCTTGACCCGACCCAATAACAAAAAGCTCTTCCTTTACCATTGTTTCCACCACCACTGCCACTTCCATTACCTCCATTGTTGTGGTTCTGTTTCAGCTTAGGGCAGTCCTTCTTAAAATATCCCTCTTGTCCACACTCAAAACATCCTTTGGTTGTCATGGGTGGTTTAGGAGCACCCTTTGCCGCAAGGTCTCCTCTACATTCCTTTGCTTGGTGACCCATCTTTCCACATCTCTGACACTTGACACGGTCACACGGGCCAGCATGATGATAGTTGCACCTGTTGCACTTCGGATATTTCCCAGCATATCCGCTCGAACCCTGCCCGCCACCGTTGTTATTGTTGTTGTGACCCTGATTGTTGAAGCTCCGGGTGAATTCGGGCTTTCGGTAGTGTTGCTGCTGTGGGGGGTTCGAGGATGAGGATCTGGTGTTGTCAAAATTTCTCTTTCCATAGCTCTGGTTGTTGTTGCTGTTGTTGTCAGTACTAGGGTTGTCACGGGCTTTAGTGGTTGAACCCCTAGGTGGTAGCGCACCTTGGGTCACTGCTTGATCCGTTAGTTTGTGAGCTAACCGAATCGCTTGTTGAATCGTGGCTGGTCTGGAAGACGTTACCATGCCCTAAATTTGCGGTGCTAACCCATCAATATACATTTCAATCCTCTTACTCGGCGGGTCTACCATCCGCGGACACATCACAGCTAACTCGTGAGAACGGGTAGTGTAGGCTTCGATTTCTGAACCCACCATCTTCAATGACCAAAATTCTGACTCCAACTTTGCAATCTCCTCTCTCGGACAGTACTCCTCTCGCATCATGTTTTTGAACTCCTCCCAGTTCATCACGTTAGCTAGTTCCAATCCAAGAATCTGTACGTTCGAATTCCACTAAGTGAGGGCAGAATCTCAAGTGTTCCAGCAGCGAATTTGACCCTACTGGCAGTGGGACAATTACACATCTTAAACGCCGATTCGGCCTTCTCAGCCCAACGCAGGAAACCTATAGCTCCCTCAGTGCCCTTAAACGTACTGGGCTTGCAGTCAAGGTAGTTCTTGATGGTACACGTTCCAATTGGACCCCCAGCTTGGTTCTGAACATGTGCGGCTAGAGTGGCTGCCGCGTGGTCATTCAGCAGAGTTTGGAGTTCTGCTGCAGTCAAGTTGATGTTACCACGTCCGTGTCCAGCGTTTCTTCCAGCCATTTCCTAGAATCACAGCATAAAATGTTAGACATGAATTTTTCTTTCATATGCAACACGCCATACATGTAATAAAAAGATAGGCAGGAAAGAAATAAGAAACAAACATAAAATCACAACCATATATTAATCCAAATAAAAATTCATGATTAAAACCATTGTATTCGCTACAAAGTATTTCAATCAATCCTTAAAATCATAGAAAATAATAGTTCGGATGGAGACAACCCCTCCATCTAGGTGTCATCATCACTAGATGTCATCATCTGAGGACACCTCTGAGTGTGCCTCCTCCTCAGCCGGTTCTTCCTCCGGTTCTTCTTCAGGTTCCTCCTCGGGATCTTCCTCGGGATCCTCCTCAGGCTCCTCTTTGGGATCTTCTTCAGGTTCCTCTTCAGGCTCTGCCTCAGGCTCGGCCTCAGGCTCGGCCTCAGGCTCTGCCTCAGGTTCGGCTGCGTTCTGAGCAATTTGCATTTGTAAGAAATCGCAATGCTCTAGAGCTATCTCGGTTCGGGTCCTTGCTACTTGGAGTTGCTCTTGCAAGTCTATCATCTCGACTTGCATCTTTCTCATAATCTTCATCTGTTGATCACTAGCCTCTTGCATTTCCTTCATTGCCGCTGTCATGCGGGAAATTTCCTCCTTAGTCTCGGTTCCCTTTTTTAACAGTCCGGAAACGTTAGCTCTCGTATAGCGCATGTAACCCACATCACGCTCCAAACAAGAAACGACAGCTGTGAGAACTCGCTCTACAGGTTTGGTTATGGGTGGTAGGGTGTTGGGGTAAGCAGGGTGGTTCGGGTGAGGTAGCGGGGAACTTGTTCACGGTAGACCATACGCCTGATCATATTAGGGTACCAATCCCAGCTAACTTCATTTTCGTACATGCCTCCGGATAAGCGATACCTCTTCGGTTCAGGCGCTTCGAGTTCCTGGACTACACGGGGTGGCGATGAGGTAGGTAACTGCGGTTCTTTCCCATGAGCATGAGTCATCGGATCAGATGATGATGAGGGTGGCGTCGACATCACTACAAGGTAAGCCGTGTATGCGCGCGTATGAGTGAAAGAGGTAAAGAGATAAGATAACAAAGACTACACAAACTTATGCAGTGCGTATCATTATAACTAATGGGTCGTCGCGGTTATAGTCTAGTATGCATGCAATTTCTAGTTCGCTATAACCAATGGCTCTGATACCAATCTGTGACACCCTTAAAATCCACTAACGGAGTTTTACCGTCAGAGGTGTGAACTAACAGGATCAGAATCATTAGTTATAATCAAACCATAAAAATGTTTAAATGAAATTAAGTGCGGAAGCGTAAAAACCAAGAGATAAAAGTTGCGTCACGCAGGAGGACTCAAAATCCATAATAACAGTTTAAAATCAGGTTGCATAAACAAAAGCGTTTCAAACAATGCATGATCCTATACTGCGCGCCCCGCCTCGGCTACCTGAGAATAACATACTAAAAGTGTCAACACGGGGTTGGTGAGTTCACAAGTTTATATAAAATAAAGCGTTTAGCGTTTTGCGTTCAGCGTTTTGCGTTCAGCGTTTTGCGTTAAGCGTTTTGCGTTACCAGATAGTGTTAAATCAATTATATATCTATAGGTAGCTAGCCTATAAAACAAGTATTACTAAGTGTTCGACACCGAAGCTGACTGTTTATCATTTGCCTTGCCACCAGGTCTATCCCGACCATGGTATGTGTTTAGCCAAGATTACACCCACTCGACCTCCAGTCGAGTTTAGCGTTGGGTGGGGTTTGTCAAACCCAGTAGTACTACTCAACAATGACTCGCTATTATCCAAGATTAAACGGTTCGATGTGAATGAAGGACTTTAGTTATTGCGTTTGCCACTTAGTCTTTACAAGTGATATATAATCTATATTAACAAAATCTTAAATGCGTTTTCGGAGTATGTTATCTCCCCCAAGTGAAAAGCGTTTGAAAACAGTTTAAAAGGGGTAAGTGAACTCACTGTTTGCGAAGTATTCCCAAAATAATTCACCAAGATGCGCGTCACAGAAAAACTCTCTCTAGCGTTCTAAAATAACAAGGAGATTTTCTAAGTGTCGGACTATTATCGAGTCTCTAGACTCGGCACATAATACCTATGCACACAACATGTTTCGTGTTTCGTTTGTGAATCGTGTGTGACTTTAACAATTGTATTTGTGATACGTTACATGTGTGAGCAATTATTTACGTGTCATGTATT
>NW_027501642.1:0-58214 GCF_021521415.1 Bidens hawaiensis | reverse complement strand
TAGCTAAATTCAGCTACACTTAAGCTTTAACACTTTGCTTTTATATGTATCAACAGATGTACAAAATACAAAATTAGAAAAAACTTTAAAAAAATAAACGAGCTGACTCGGCTCATATATAGCCCTAAACCAGACTGGATAAAGGCGAAACACAAGATCCGAGCTCCTAGATTACAGCTCTAGGGTATAGTCTCAGCCTATTTCAAATGCTTAAAAATAACAATTTTACAGCAAGCTATCTAGTAATCAGAAGCATGGTTGTAAAAATCCCGACTAGGCGCCGATTAATCCTAGTTAATCTCAATTATTCGCTAGTCCCGCCCCACCGACCCACTAGCGATTACTGGTAATGAGCAGAAGTAATTTGTGATTGTCTTAAAGATTCAAGACTACCATTATTATTCTATTTTATAACTTCACTTTAATACAAATGTAGTTTACTATTTGCCCCAGCATTAAAAAAATAAAAACCCTAATCACATAACATAAAATAACATACCAGCCCAAGCAGTGGCAACAGATGCGATTGATGTCAATATTGTAAAGACAACTTTATGCCTCTCAAATGTATCCTACAAATTCAAAATCATTCAATACGCGTACAAAACCCTAATTAATAAGATATTAAGAACAAATACAATGTAATACCTTGGTTGATAGGAAAGTGTCTTCAACGGCAGACCATGAATTGGAAACTTTGTTTCTGATGTGAGGGACTGAGAAGGCAGATGAGCCCCTCTTCAAACTCTGCATACTGATTCGCACCATACATACAGGAAGGAAATTGATATAATATATTTAGGTTATTATGGATTTTGATCTATATTCGTATTTGTTGGCCTAGAAAGAAAGAAACAAACAAAGAGGAACTGCGTTGAGGTTACTTCGATTTTTAGCTTCCGGGTTTTTCTTTTTTTCTGATTAAATTTGTTATTAAATCCAAAATACCTTTTTTTTGTTTGAATAATTTAAAAGTGAATTGTTATTTTGGTTAAACTTCTCCAACTCATTCGACCCTGGCTATAATATTCTAAGTGAATTGTTATTAGTACTCAAGACAAAACTAATCCTGGCTATAATATTCTAAGTACCTGGTATTGCAAATGATAGTATAATGATCGTTACATATACATGCCTGATGAGGTAGGTCCCAGCAGAGGTGGTTAGGACCCGCAAGACTCCCTTAAAAGGAGACGTCTGCGCAGTTGAACACGCAAAACTCCTTAAACGGACGTCTGCGCAGTTGAACACGCAGACTTCACCATAGGGACGTCTGCGCCGCGACCTACCAAACCCGCAGGACCCACCACGCTCAGAGTTGTGACGACCTCACATGCGGTACGCAAGCTGGTCCTGCAGGAAATGCCTCCCTATGGTTTCCAAGTAACCCGCCTGTTCCCGCAGGCGCGGGTACCCGCCATTAGGGACTGGCCACCCGCGCAGCATGGCTACACGCATAAGGCTTAACACTCATAATAATTCAGTAGTCACCTGAAGAAGGAATGAGCAAAGTCGGGAACATTCCCGCATAAAGGCGGGAGGGGGAAAACTCCCGCCTAAATGAGCCAGTCCGTATAATAATGGAGGATCTTTTGTGTGATACCTGACGAGGTATGGACAAAAGATCTGACCAAGGATACGACAGCTCACTGACAGCAGCATGGCAGACAACACGCCACAGCACTGTGACCAATAGCCGCCGCCTGCTCACCAACTCCTGCCATACCACGTGCCTAGCCTGTAGTTGGTGGAAAAGGAAAAGTAAACAGCACGCCTAGTCACTATCAGCCGCTGCCTATCCACCAATTACCAGCAGAGCACGTGTGTAGGCCACAGTTGGCAGAGTACTAGGCCGGCTAAACCTCCTTGGAAACCCACCTTCGGCTATAAAAGACATCAAATGGTATTATCATTTCATAATCTAATATCTTGTATAATTTACCTGATAACTGCTCTAGTATTCTCAATATACTTTTATATTCAAAGAGTAATATAGACTGATTCTCACGCCGGAGGGTGGTCACAAGGAGGAACCCCCCCCCCTTTCTTAGTGACGAGCTCACGGTGTCTGTTTTGCAGGTTATCGGAAGAACCATCTTGCCGGAATTAACCCCTCGTGGGAAACGTCTATCTAACCCTCAGGTTACTCGTAACCTGTCGGGGTTCGACTGGTGTTTCTTCATTGGCGCCATCCGTGCATAAAGCTAGAACTTTATTTTTCTCCAGTTTTTTCAAATTTCTGGAAAGATGGTTAAGGATACTCCGGTCCCAAAACCGAGTAACCAAGAGACTCCGGTAGCTACGACCCCAGCTATAAGGGGGAATACCGAGTATACAAACTTTACGAACACTACCCCAGCTACCCAAGCCGGGGCAAGTGAAGTAAATAATCAGACACTGGGATTCACCGATACCCAGTTAGAAAATCAACAGACGAGGCTCCCCTGCCAAACACTCGATGAGGTTAAAGCGTGGGCCGAAGCACGTCAAAGAGAGTTCCAAGCTGAGTTGGATGAACGTTTACGTTCACTCCAACAAGTGGAAGAATTCGAATACGACGATGATTCGGAGGAATCTGAGGAAGACGCGAACCCTCGCCACAGGGCGAAAGGGAAGCGTAAAGAAACGGATTCCCAACCGAGAAGGCGTTTTGGAGAAGCATTCAGTCCAATAAACGTGGGCAACAGCCCACGGGACTTCTCCAAAACATTCACGCCAACTGCGGCAAGGGCGGGAACGTCCAAATTCGCAAGGGACATTGCGGAAGCAATCGCCCCAAGAAGTGCCAAACAAATGTCCAACATAGGCACGTACGATGGTATTTCTGACCCTGACGATCACTTGAACAGATTCATCGCGGGGGCGACCGTCAGTAACTGGACGGAACCCACGTGGTGTTATATGTTCCAAATGACGCTGGTCGGGGCAGCTAGAGCGTGGTTCGACCGTCTGCCGGTCCACCACATCTACGACTGGGCAGACTTCCAACAGAAGTTCAGCCAACACTTTAGTCAGCAAAGAAAGTACACTGAGGAGCAGTGGACAATCCTCAAGTGCGTCCGAGAGGAGGAAGAATCTTTGCCTGACTTCATCACTCGCTTCAACTCGAAGAAGCTAAGCCTGGGCAACGTTAGCGAAGATCTCGTTCGCGCCGCTTTCATCCAGGGCGCAAACGACCCGGAACTCATCCGCACCCTAACGGGCAAGGATGGCATGCTATCCACATGGGATGCCATCATGACCGCAGCTAAACGCTTTGCGGAAACTGAGAGGCAACTGGGCAGAGATCTTCCGCAGAGCACGAACCTCTACACCCAGAAGACGAGGGAAAACAATGTCCTTACCGCCCGATTGAACAAAAAACGGAAGCTGGGCATTTGGCAGTCAAGGGTAAACTTTGACACCCCGTCCGACTTCCAACATCGGTTGGGCGGAAGAGATAACGTGAAACCGGAGAAGAACTCCACGTGGACGCCACTCACAAAGAGTGTGACCGAGATATTCGCCACGGAGGAGCTCCCGTGGCCAAAGGCTCCGTTTATCCGACATCGCCACAATGCTGACCGGAGAAAGTATTGTGATTTTCACAAAACCAAAGGTCACAACACTGAAGAATGCCTAGACGTAAAAGACTTGGTCGAAGCATTTGTCAAGGATGGGACACTCGCGCACCTTGTGGCGAAGTGAGCGTCGAGCAGGCTGATGCGTGAACCCCAGCTGGGGAAACGCACGAATAAAATCGCAGCTTCAACGGAGACTACATACTGCGTAAACAACGAGATCCCGAACAAGATACATGTCGGCTCGATGGTGCTCCCATCCAAGCCACGTCTAATGGGAGCTCAATTACACAGTTTATGTAGATCAATTCCAAATTTGTAAAGAAAAGGCCTAGAGCCACTTCTAATGGAAACGATTCTCCTTCAAATTGAAGTTGATGATTTTACATTTATATTTTATGAACTTTGCACATGGAGATGCCGGTATTCGCCGCATCAAGTGAAGAATCGTTGCGCAGGGAAGGCGGCAAAACCCGCACAAACCCTCAAACCTTCACGCAGGTTAGTTAAAGGGGAAAGGTTCAGCCATCCCACTATGTGAAAGTGCCGGTATATCCGCATGAATCCTGGTAGAGGAAGCTGAACACTAACTCATTAGCAACCGCGCGTCGAACGGTTAAAAGTCATTCTGAAAGGATAAGGAAAAACCTAAGCGCAGGTCAGACATAGGTAAAGTTTAGCCATCCTACCAAGTGCAAGTGCCGGTCCTATCCGCACACTCACAAAGGGGGAAGCAAAACTTCAACCTACTGTCAACCACATTCAAGGTTAACTTATTCTAAACACTTGGGAAATCGCTAATTTAACTAAGTATGCAAGTCATATAAGGTTTATAAAGCAATAAACCCAAAGGAAATAACAGTCTTATCCGCAAAAAGATTTGTATTTCACGAGATATATTACAAGAATGGCCGGGTAACTACCCGCCTACAAAACAAAATCTATAGTCTATCCTAGCAGCGGGAAGGGATCTTCAGAATCAAGCTTCAGGACCACTTCCACTTGGACCCGCCCCATCAGTAGAGCGTGGCGGTTCAAGGAAAGCCTTGAGGATAGCAAGTCCATCATTAGCAGTAGCGACTTCCTTCACCTTCTCCACCACCGGATGCGGGAAGGAGGCATATTGGTTCACCGCTTGGTCATATGCAGCTTCGGTGACCACATCGAACAAAGGGAAGTTGGAAGGCGGGACGCCTTTCTCAACGAACCCTAGACCAAGCAGGAAGCCAGCCTTTTCCCCATCCTCATGAGAAGCGTTGAGGGCTGCGCTCATGGCATCATCGTAAGTAGTCTCTGAGAAGACCCGATGCACAACCTACAAAGAAAATACAAGTGTCAAACACCTTTTCTATGTACAAAGGAAAGCGTGAAGACGTAAAGCTAAACATACCTGTGACAACGCTTCTCGAAGAAGCCATTCCTTGGCAACCAGAGCTTCTTGGAGGGCGGGTTGAGCTTGGGTGCGGGCGCGTTCGGCTTCGCTTTTGTTAAGGTTGGCAAGTAGCACTTCCTTTGCAGCAGCCTCTTCAACGCCCTTAAGCTTCCGCTCGGTGTGGTCAAGCACGCCCCTCTGGTCCAGGATCTCTTGGAGCTTCTTGGCATCTTCCATCGCCAAGGCATCATGAGCACGTTGGAGAGCCTCTAATTTGGCCTTGAGCTCCTCGTTCTCCACGCGTAAAGGCTCAGCAACGGCTTCAGCCTTGGTGGCCCTCTCGGTTGCGTTCCTCGCAGTCTCCTTAGCCAGCCGAAGCTGTTCGTTAACAGCTTGGGCAGCCTTGGAGCGGGCCTCGAGTCGCGCTTGAACCTCAACCTCGAGGGCCTTGAAGGCCTTCTCCATCTCCGCAGCAGCTGCGGCCAACTGTTGGTTCTCCTCCCGAAGAGCCCGCGCTTGAGATACTTCCTTGGCGCGAGCTGCTTTCAACTTGTCGTTTTCACGACAAAGCAGCTCGACGCGCGGCTGCATCCGGGCCAGGAGAACCCGAAGCTCATTGGTTAGCCTACCCTCCTGGTAGCTAGCCATGGCTTCCCCCAACGCACCATGGGGAGCAGCGTGGCGAGCCCATTCCACGCACTCCACAGGGGTACGAAGGGTTGTTCCTCGGCGGATGTTCCATCGCGGAACATACACTTCATTGGAATCCGACACTGCAAAAGAAAACAAAGCAGTTAGGAAAAGATGAAGAAAAATATAAAGGCCAAAAGAACCCTACGCACCTGTAGGGTCGATCACAGGCCGATAGCCACCGAACCCATCACCTGAACCTAAGGGAAATCCATCCAAAAGGTCGGGCAGATGGGAAGGTGACAAAGATTGGCGAGAAGCCCCGCGCGTACCTGATGGGCCGGCCGTCGTTGCCGGTGGCGGAGGCATAGTAGCGGCCGCCGTGGTCGCCGCCGCGGTCGCCGCCGCAGAATCCGCAGCAATCGTAACCGCCGGCTCGGTGAAAGATGCTGTAAAAATCGCACTTACCACCGGCGGTGACGTCATCTCGGCTGGAACAGTCGGCTCAAGGGAGTGAGCAACTGATCCAGCGGAAGCAGGCGCAGGCGCCTGGGTCGTCGCCTCAAGTAGGCTGACCGAGCCTACCGTCATCGGCGGAAGGGTACTCTGCACTCCACCTTGGAATGCGTCAACATCCACGCCTGCACAAGAAGATAAGTGTTTCGATAAATTTATAGTGATAAATCTACAAAGATAAGGATGTTTGTACTTACGGGTTTTCTTGAGCCTGAACGTACGGACGGGCGGGGACGAGCCCGATGGAGCCGGTCTCTTGATGCCGGTCACCGTCGTCGTCGTTGGTTCTCCGGAGGTAACAGTCGTAGCCTCCGGAGCAGTGGTCTTCTCACCACCGGGGTTCCCCGCCACCTCTTCACTATCTGACTCGGTGTCAGATAGAAGCACCGGATCAGCTGTGGAGGCCACCTTCTCCTTCCCTTTCCCGCCGGCAACCTTCTTCTTCCGCACCAGCGGAGGACCATCTGCGGATTCCTCAGAAGAAGACAGGATGTCAGGAATTCCAGCAGCGGGTACAGCATTGAGGGGTTGAGGATAGAGTATCGCCTTACCTGGCCGCCGGTGGCTCAGCGGATAGACCTCCACAAACCGATCCGCCGTTTGTTCCAGGATGGGCAACTCGTTCTCGTCTAGAGCACGAGTACCCACCCGCACGGGACCGTCAGCTTCCCGCGGGTACAGGAGAGACTCCAAATCGTTCCCCTCTGAAAGAAAAGAAACAGTTAGAAGACAAACTCATATCAGCAAGAAAGACAAGACATACCGTAAGGAATAGAGTTCAAACCGTATTCGAGAAGGATGGGAAACCGAGACGCCTCCTTCCATACCCGGCTCATCCCCAACATCACCATCCCGGACTCCGCAAACCGGTAAACCGGAGATTGGACCCGGGATATCTTTGCGAACCATTCCGCCTCCTGGTAGTTGGAAGCGTGAAGGCTCGGAAGCGCTTGCCCCTTCTTAAACTTCATGGCAATGGGGATGGCGCGGGCAGAAATGTAGAAGAACTCCCGCTTCCACGATCGGAGACTGCGCTCGGTCGCGCAAATCTTCAAACCCTTAATACGGGTTGTCAGGGTGTACCACCCCTGGATGCACCTCCAAGTATAGAAGGTCATCAGGCGGTCCACATAGGGCTCAATACCCAGAATCCGACACACCCACTCGAAGTGCCGGATCTTGGCAATCGCCATCGGATGCACCTCGGTCAGGTGCACACCATGCCTCTCCAGGACACGGTACACAAACTTTGTCAATGGGAACCTAAGGTTCCCATAAACAAAGAATGCAGCATATACCCCGATCTTACCGTTGGGGGCATCGTACACAGTCTGGTGGGGTTCCGGAAACTCAGGCTCAAGAGACTCAAGCATGAATTTCCTGACGACGTACTGGTACAGATCGACAGGTAGAGCACACTGGCACTCGCCAGCAGTACTCCTATCGTCGGCTACAGCTTCAGCATCATGGGAAGACATATTGCAGAGGAAGAAGAAACGATTTCGGAGGAATGCTCAACTGAATAAGGGAGTATTCACCAGAAATCGCTTTAGAGATGAAGAGAAGAAGTAAAGGTGTGAATTACAAAGGACCCTCTTCCCCTTTATATAGTGATCGCAATTAATGCGGTGAATTTAATGCGAAGGAGAGAGAAATTGAAGGTGCAATGAAACCGTGACATGTGGCACCGGGCAAGCTGGCAACAGCTGTTGACAGGACGAGTGCCATTAATTTCGAGGCCACGCGCCCGAAAAATCGCGCCCACGCGCCGTAAAAAGCGTCTGGAATGACCATATAATGTCACGTCGCCATAACTTCCAGTACGTCCTGACACAGTCAGAAGAAACCGTCGCACGACGACTGTTCTTATCCTTTCACCAACTTCAAATTTCATAGATTCAAAAAGATTCGAAAAGTAAGCGGGAAAAACCCCTTACCCTGGCTATCCAGTTCACCGTAAGATGGCTGCGGGTACAGTGTTAAGGCAAAACCCTTCACATACCTAGCACCCGCAGGGAACAGAAGCCAAGAATACCCAACTATGAAGTCGGGTGCGGGTACAGTGTTAAGGCAAAACCCTTCACATACCTAGCACCCGCAGGGCACGGAAACCGGAAAAACCCAACTATGAAGCCGGGTGCTGGTACAGTGTAAAGGCAAAACCCTTCACATATTTAGCACCCGCAGGGCACGGAAACCGGAAAAACCCAATTATGAAGCCGGGTGCGGGTACAGTGTAAAGGCAAAACCCTTCACATACCTAGCACCCGCAGGGCACGGAAACCGGAAAAACCCAATTATGAAGCCGGGTGCGGGTACAGTGTAAAGGCAAAACCCTTCACATACCTAGCACCCGCAGGGCACGGAAACCGGAAAAACCCAACTATGAAGTCGGGTGCGGGTACAGTGTTAAGGCAAAACCCTTCACATACCTAGCACCCGCAGGGCACGGAAACCGGAAAAACCCAATTATGAAGCCGGGTGCGGGTACAGTGTAAAGGCAAAACCCTTCACATACCTAGCACCCGCAGGGCACGGAAACCGGAAAAACCCAATTATGAAGCCGGGTGCGGGTACAGTGTAAAGGCAAAACCCTTCACATACCTAGCACCCGCAGGGCACGGAAACCGGAAAAACCCAATTATGAAGCCGGGTGCGGGTACAGTGTAAAGGCAAAACCCTTCACATACCTAGCACCCGCAGGGCACGGAAACCGGAAAAACCCAACTATGAAGTCGGGTGCGGGTACAGTGTTAAGGCAAAACCATTCACATACCTAGCACCCGCAGGGAACGGAAACCGGAAAAAACCCGACTATAAGGCCGGGTGCGGGTACAGTGTTAAGGCAAAACCCTTCACATACCTAACACCCACAGGGAAGTGAAGCCGAGAATATCTTGGCATTCCACCCAACTACAAAACGGGCACAGGTACAGTGTTAAGGCAAAAACCCTTCACGTACCTAACACCCGTAAAAAGTCATACCTCGGCACCCAATTGTAAGTCGGGCGCGGGTACAGTGTTAAGGCAAAACCCTTCACATACTTAGCGCCCGCAGGGGATTAAACGCCAGGAACACCTCGGCAACCATAAGTCAGGTGCGGGTACAGTGTCAAGGCAAACCCTTCACGAACCTAGCACCTGCAGGGATTTGACGCCAGGGATACCTTGGGAGTAAAGTAACTATTAAGACGAAGTGCGGGTACAGCGTCAAGGCAAAACCCTTCGCATACCGAGCACTCCATGGGAATTGAAACCAAGAAGGATCTTCTGGGCCATGCTTGCAGAAACGGGATTAACATCCCCGCATAGCGGGAACGTCAAGAACTAGATTGTTTGAAACTTCAGGATGGAATTGGTGGTTATAACATGATTGATCACTATGTTCAAAACCACCAAGACCTCATGGAGAATCTACACAAAAGGTTCTAAACGCTCCTGACTTGCGGGGAGGTTACAGACCTATCCGCATCATCCCAGAGATCAAGCAGAACATTGGGAAATTCTGCGTGACATTGGGAAACCCGTGGGTAAGACTTCCCGCGGAAAACCCATAAAACTAAACCCTTTTCAAAAAACCCCTTGCTTAAGTCCAAAAGTTCACCTCACTTTATTAAACATTCATGAGAAGAACATTGGACTGGGGGGACTTGAAGAGGTAGGTCCCAGCAGAAGTGGTTAGGACCCGCAAGACTCCCTTAAAAGGAGACGTCTGCGCAGTTGAACACGCAAGACTCCTTAAACGGACGTCTGCGCAGTTGAACACGCAGACTTCACCATAGGGACGTCTGCGCCGCGACCTACCAAACCCGCAGGACCCACCACGCTCAGAGTTGTGACGACCTCACATGCGGTACGCAAGCTGGTCCTGCAGGAAATGCCTCCCTATGGTTTCCAAGTAACCCGCCTGTTCCCGCAGGCGCGGGTACCCACCATTAGGGACTGGCCACCCGCGCAGCATGGCTACACGCATAAGGCTTAACACTCATAATAATTCAGTAGTCACCTGAAGAAGGAATGAGCAAAGTCGGGAACATTCCCGCATAAAGGCGGGAGGGGGAAAACTCCCGCCTAAATGAGCCAGTCCGTATAATAATGGAGGATCTTTTGTGTGATACCTGACGATGTATGGACAAAAGATCTGACCAAGGATACGACAGCTCACTGACAGCAGCATGACAGACAACACGCCACAGCACTGTGACCAATAGCCGCCGCCTGCTCACCAACTCCTGCCATACCACGTGCCTAGCCTGTAGTTGGTGGAAAAGGAAAAGTAAACAGCACGCCTAGTCACTATCAGCCGCTGCCTATCCATCAATTACCAGCAGAGCACGTGTGTAGGCCACAGTTGGCAGAGTACTAGGCCGGCTAAACCTCCTTGGAAACCCACCTTCGGCTATAAAAGACATCAAATGGTATTATCATTTCATAATCTAATATCTTGTATAATTTACCTGATAACTGCTCTAGTATTCTCAATATACTTTTATATTCAAAGAGTAATATAGACTGATTCTCACGCCGGAGGGTGGTCACAAGGAGGAACCCCCCCCCCCCTTCTTAGTGACGAGCTCACGGTGTCTGTTTTGCAGGTTATCGGAAGAACCATCTTGCCGGAATTAACCCCTCGTGAGAAACGTCTATCTAACCCTCAGGTTACTCGTAACCTGTCGGGGTTCGACTGGTGTTTCTTCAATGCCCATGGCCCTTTAGTTTAGAACATAGCTAGCTCAATATAGTTTTTTTAACATAACAAGCAGATTATACCAAATGGCATTATAGGCTTCTTAAGCTGACACCATTTTAGTTCTATATTTCGTAAAAATGTTACATTTTTTATGATAAAACGCAGGGCCGGCTCTGAAAAGACGAAAAAATTTTTGGGCCAAAGACGAGCATTTTTTTTTTGCCTTAAGTAAAAGAAACATTTTGTTGGGTTTAAACAATTTAATTATAAATAGGCTTATTTGATTATGATTTAAGTTATGTAAAAAACTTTTGTATAAAAATAAGCTTAAAATTGTCTCAAATAAGACTTAAACCTACAACCTTTTGGTTAGATGTCATACCCCTTTACCATTAGACCAAGCTAGTGGTTATGTAATTGTGTTGAAATATTGATTATACACATGTTTTTTTATAAAAACACATAATTTTTTTTTTAAAAAAAAATTTCGAGCCTAGCGGGGTGTCGGGCCTGTGGCCGTCGAATACCCTGCCATGCCTCAAAGACGGCCCTGATAAAACGTTCTCAGTGTTAAGATTGTAAACCATATATATTGTTTTAGATGCAACTAGACACTACGGATACTCGACACCAAATACTGGTTATTGTCTCTTTAGAACATTGATGCTGTTACGTTATCGCTTATGCTATGACCAAATTTAGTTTTAATTTTTAAACTAATTATGACGGTTTCTGTAACCGGTTATCAACGATACCAAAAGATTAACCGCTAAGATCTTGTATAGTAAACCACATTTATCAACATATCCGGATCATCCAGATACAAACAGGATCAATAAGATTTCATTCTTGAACAAAAATTCATTATTTTTATGGTTTATTTCGTCATGAATTTCAAATCAAACTATATCAAAGAACCCTAAAAACAATGAATTAAACAAGAAAAACAACAATTCAAATCAATCATCTTCCAATTCTTTAAATAAGTTTTAATTTCCCACCACTCATACAACAATTTCATGCTGAAATTCAACATCAACATGATACACTAATCTACAACCATCACAATTAATCCAAACAAATTCATATTATTCAACACAAACTCATAACCGAAGGGTTGTGATTATATCATCCTGGTCAACGTTTGACCAACCACCAATCTCATCAACCGGTGGAGGCAGATTCAGATCAAACGGCAACGGTTTCCGATTACAATTCAACGACACAACCTCGCCGGAACACTCATCCACAACCGTGGAAGACGAATCGCAATTACTCCGGCAATCGGAACTAGCCTCCGGCAGCTTTACCGGCATGTCCGGTGCCGGATTCGAAAGCCTTGACCAGCTGGCCGACTCAACGGTGCTGCTGAGACTGCTAGTCGTCGGCCGGATTTGACAAACGGTGGCACGATCGTAATCATCCTGCACCGGTAAGGGTAAAATCGGAAAATTGGTTTTGGCTTTAGCGCCTGTGAAGGCACGTGCGGCGGTGTCGTAGGCACGTGCGGCGTCTTCTGCGGTGTTGAACGTACCTAACCAAACCCTAGCTTTTTTAACCGGATCTGTGATCTCCGCGGCGAACCGGCCCCACGGCCGCTTACGCACGCCGCGGTAGCGTGGCTCGTGGGTGTCTTGCGGCGGAGCGGTTGATTCTCCGGCGGTGGGTTTGGGTTTGGTTCTTTGACGCATGATGGTGATGGTGATGGTGATGGTGATAATAATATTATTCCGGTGGAGGATGAAATAGGTTATAACGACGTCGTTTGTTGGATTAATATTTAGGGGGTGATCTAATCTGATCTTCTTGGGACTCCATATTATTATTTTTCAAGATTTGTTGAATTTCCGAAATGAAATATAATCTGTATTGTATCTCTCTGTTGTATATTAGCTTACGTGTTTTGTTTATTGTTTTCTCTCTCTAAAATGTATTCTTTCTTCTTATCATCAATTATTTCACTTTTATTTTTATATTGAAATTCATTTTTTTAAGTAATTGGAAAGTTTTGAAATATAGTAATTAGTTTTATTAGCAGCCAAGTTATTTAATTGGAAACTTTAATAACATGTTTGAATATATTATTGTTCTATATAATAAACAAACAAAATTTCAATATATTATTATTTGGAGAAAGGGTAACTTAGGTGAACGGTAAATGTGAGGGGGTGATGGTATGATTTTTGTTTCAAGTTTTGAATATATAGTTTTGATTATTAAAGGGTTAAAGTTAGTCGGCTTCAACATATTAGGTCATGTTCACGTACACATCGACACCCACCACTATCATCTCCTTTGAAAAATTTATTGGAATGTTTGAAACCAGTCAAGGGGTTTCTCCTTGCAATCGACCGATTTGGATAATGATGGTTCTATGATGAATAGTCGTAGTCCAAGATTTTATTGTTATAAATTTATTTAATGAAACGATTTTTATGTATATGAATAGGCGGTGTTTGAAGCAAATCATTCAGATTTAAATATGTTCATATTTACATCTCAGAGTTCAGGTAGCACAAACGATTAGATGTCTTCAATGATTGTATCACCATGTTCTTTATTTAATGTTGTTTTACTTCATTAAATATGCATGGAAGTCGACAATGTCATGAAACTAATAGGTCGTGATGTTGTTTCCCTTGGATCAAGTTATATATGTTTCAGAAGTTATCATTTGGCTAAACGTTGATCACTTCAAAAAAGCAAATGTTTTACGTTGTAAATAACATCGAAGAATATTAGAGTAATATCTAAAATTTTATGCTCAGACTATAATATGATCTTACTAAAGGGACTAGGACTGTTTGTTTAACTAACTCTTGAAGGAAAACTAAATTAGGTATTTATTAAGATATATTATATACTCTTAAAATTGTTAGAAGGTATTAATTAATGAATTATCATTCTTTTTTTTTTCTTTTTTGAATCGCAGATAATATAATCATGAGAGAGGAATGAGCAAACAGTAATAGTACCGATATCGAACAAATACCATATCATATTGGGTAACTTGGGTATTAATACGGTACCAACTTTTTATAGTATACTGGGATAAGCTCTTTCAGCACCGTATCTATATATTTAGTTGATTAGTCTTAGATTACCGTACCACATTGAGCACTTTTGATACCAAAACCTGATGATTTTCATACTCGAATTGTTAGATACTAGTATTTTGGTATTGTACCAGACTACCAATCATCTCTGGCATGAGATACATCAATCCACGATTATGTATTCACCTTTTCTTAAATAATAATAATAAAATAAATAAATAAACCATTGCTAAGGAAGAAAATTTTTTTCTTTACATACAAAAAGAAATTGTTAACAAACCTAAAACGATACTATATTTTTACACAAAAATACATTATATTTAGTTGATATAATATTTTCTTCCACCTGGTGCGTGTAGAACCCCAGCTGGGAAAACACGAATCAAAATTCCAGCTTCAATATCGAGACTACATGCTGCGTAAAGAACGAGATCCCGAACCAGGTGCGTATCGGCTCGATGGCACTCCCATCCCAACAACATGGAAGGGAGCTCATTTACACAGTTTGCATGTAAATCAATTCCAATTTGTAAAGAAGGCCAAGAGCCACTTCTAATGGAAATGATTCTCTTTAAGAACATCGAAGCTGATGATTTTACATTTATACTTTTCTGAACACTAATATGCCGGTTTTCACCGCATAATTACGTGAAGTCATTGCGTGGGAAGGCGGTCCTACCCGCACGAACCCAATTAAGTGACAAACCTTCACGCAGGTCAGTTGAAGGGGAAAAAGTTCAGCACCCAAAAATGAAAGTGCCGGTCTATCCGCATGAATCATTAAAGGAAACTGAACACTAACCTATTGACAACCGCGCGTCGAACGGTTCAAAACAAAATTCTTAAAAGGATGAGGAAAACCTACACGCAGGTCAGATAAGGGTAAAGTTTTGCCATCCTACTAAGTGCAAGTGACGGTTCTACCCGCACAATCACGAAAGAGGAAGCAAAACTTCACACTTATCAACCACGTTCAAAGGTTAACTTATCCTCAAAGGATGAGGAAAACCTACACGCAGGTCAGATAAAGGTAAAGTTTTGCCATCCTACTAAGTGCAAGTGACGGTTCTACCCGCACAATCACGAAAGAGGAAGCAAAACTTCACACCTATTATCAACCACGTTCAAAGGTTAACTTATCCTCAAAGGACGAGGAAAACCTACACGCAGGTCAGATAAGGGTAAAGTTTTGCCATCCTACTAAGTGCAAGTGACGGTTCTACCCGCACAATCACGAAAGAGGAAGCAAAACTTCACACCTATTATCAACCACGTTCAAAGGTTAACTTATCCTCAAAAGGATGAGGAAAACCTACACGCAGGTCAGATGAAGGTTAAAGTTTAGCCATCCTACTAAGTGCAAGTGACGGTTCTACCCGCACAATCGCGAAAGAGGAAGCAAAACTTTAACCCATTATCAACCACGTTCAACAGGTTAACTTATTCTAAACACTTGGAAAATTGCTAATTTAAACTAAGTATGCAAGTCATAAGTTTATAAAGCAAGGAACCCAAAGAAGGAAATAACAATCTTATACGCAAAAAGATTTATATTTCACAAATGAATTATTACAAGAATGGCCGGGTAACTACCCGCCTACGAAAAGAAAAATAAATACATCCGTACAAGACTATCCTAGCAATGGGAAGGGATCTTCGGGATCAAGCCTCAGGGCCGCCTCCACTTGGACCCGCTCCATCAGAAGAACGGGGCGGTTCGAGGAAGGATTTGAGGACAGCTAACCCATCATCAGCAGCAGCTACTTGGTTCACCTTCTCCACCACTGGATGCGGGAAGGCGGCGTATTGATTTACTGCTTGGTCATATATGGCTTCAGTATCAACATTGTACAAAGGGAAGTTGGAAGGCGGGAAGCCTTTCTCAACGAACCCTAGACCAAGCAGGAAGCCAGCCCGTTCCCCATCCTCGTGAGAAGCATTGAGGGCTGCACTCATAGCATCGTCGTAGGATGTCTCTGAGAAGACCCGATGCACAACCTACAAAGAAAATACAAGTGTCAAACACCTTTTCTATGTACAAAGGAAAGCGTGAAGACGTAAAGCTAAAATACCTGAGGCAACGCTTCTCGAAGAAGCCATTCCTTGGCAACCAGAGCTTGGGTGCAGGCGCGTTCGGCTTCGCTCTTAGTAAGATTGGCAAGAAGCACTTCCTTTGCAGCAGCCTCCTCAACGCCCTTAAGCTTCCGCTCGGTGTGGTCAAGCACGCCCCTCTGGTCCAGGATCTCTTGGAGCTTCTTGGCATCTTCCATCGCCAAGGCATCATGAGCACGTTGGAGAGCCTCTAATTTGGCCTTGAGCTCCTCGTTCTCCATGCGTAAAGGCTCAGCAACGGCTTCAGCCTTGGTGGCCCTCTCAGTTGCGTTCCTCGCAGTCTCCTTAGCCAGCCGAAGCTGTTCGTTAACAGCTTGGGCAGCCTTGGAGCGGGCCTCGAGTCGCGCTTGAACTTCAACCTCGAGGGCCTTGAAGGCCTTCTCCTTCTCCGCAGCAGCTGCGGTCAATCGTTGGTTCTCCTCCCGAAGAGCCCGCGCCTGAGATACGTCCTTGGCGCGAGCTGCTTTCAGCTTGTCGTTTTCACGACAAAGCAGCTCGACGCGCGGCTGCATCCGGGCCTGGAGAACCCGAAGCTCATTGGTTAGCCTACCCTCCTGGTAGCTAGCCATGGCTTCCCCCAACGCACCATGAGGAGCAGCGTGGCGAGCCCAGTCCACGCACTCCACAGGGGTACGAAGGGTTGTTCCTCGGCGTATGTTCCATCGCGGAACATACACTTCATTGGAATCCGACACTGCAAAAAACAAAAAAGCAGTTAGGAAAAAGATGATAAAAATAATAGTAAAAAAGGGCCAAAGGAACCCTACGCACCTGTAGGGTCTATAACATGCCGATAGCCGCCGAACCTATCACCTGAACCCAAAGGAAACCCATCCAAAAGGTCAGGCAGATGGGAAGGTGGCAAAGACTGGCGAGTACTCCCATGCGTACCTGATGGGCCGGCCATCGGTGCCGGTGGCGGGGGCATGGTGGCAGCCGCCGCAGTCGCTGCCGCAGAATCCGCAGCAATCGTAACCGCCGGCTCGGTGAAGGATGCTGTAAAAATCGCACTCACGGCCGGCGGTGACGTCAACTCGGCTGGAACAGTCGGCTCAGAGTGAGCAACTGAACCAGCGGGAGCAGGCGCAGGCGCCTGGGTCGACGCCTCAGGTAGGCTGACCAAGCCTACCGTCATCGGCGGAGAGGTACTACTCGGTACTTCACCCTGGAATGCGTCAACATCCACGCCTGCACAAGAAGATAAGTGTCTAAATAAATTTAGTGAAATCTACAAAGATAAGGATGTTTGTACTTACGGGTTTTCTTGAGCCTGAACGTACGGACGGGCGGGGACAAGCCCGATGGGGCCGGTCTCTTGATGCCGGTCACCGTCGTCGTCGTTGGTTCTCCGGAGGTAACAGTCGTAGCCTCCGGAACAGTGGTCTTCTCACCACCGGGGTTCCCCGCCACCTCTTCACTATCTGACTCGGTGTCAGATAGAAGCACCGGTTCAGCTGTGGAGGCCACCTTCTCCTTCCCTTTCCCGCCGGCAACCTTCTTCTTCCGCACAAGCGGAGGACCATCTGCGGATTCCTCAGAAGAAGACAGGATGTAAGGAATTCCAGCAGCGGGTACAGCATTGAGGGGTTGAGGATAGAATATCGCCTTACCTGGCCGCCGGTGGCTCAGGATCTCTTGGCCCGGCGGATAGACCTCCACAAACCGATCCGCCGTTTGCTCCAGGATGGGCAACTCGTTCTCGTCTAGAGCACGAGTGCCCACCCGCACGGGACCGTCGGCTTCCCGCGGGTACAGGAGCGACTCCAAGTCATTCCCCTCTGAAAGAAAAGAAACAGTTAGAAGACAAACTAATATCAGCAAGAAAGACAAGACATACCATAAGGAATAGAGTTCAAACCGTATTCGAGAAGGATGGGAAACCGAGACGCCTCCTTCCATACCCGGCTCATCCCCAGCATCACCATCCCGGACTCCGCAAACCGGTAAACCGGAGATTGGACCCGGGATATCTTTGCGAACCATTCCGCCTCCTGGTAGCTGGAAGCGTGAAGGCTCGGAAGCGCTTGACCCTTCTTAAACTTCATGGCAATGGGGATGGCGCGGGCAGAAATGTAGAAGAACTCCCGCTTCCACGATCGGAGACTGCGCTCGGTCACGCAGATCTTCAAACCCTTAATACGGGTTGTCAGGGTGTACCACCCCTGGATGCACCTCCAAGTATAGAAGGTCATCAGGCGGTCCACATAGGGCTCAATACCCAGAATCCGGCACACCCACTCGAAGTGCCGGATCTTGGCAATCGCCATCGGATGCAACTCGGTTAGGTGCACACCGTGCCTCTCCAGGACACGGTACATAAACTTTGTCAATGGGAACCTAAGGTTCCCATAAACAAAGAATGCAGCATATACCCCGATCTTGCCACTGGGGGCATCGTACACAGTCTGGTGGGGTTCAGGAAACTCAGGCTCAAGAGACTCAAGCATGAACTTCCTGACGATGTACTGGTACTGATCGACAGGTAGAGCACACTGGCACTCGCCAGCAGTACTCCTATCGTCGGCTGCAGCCTCAGCATCATGGGAAGACATTTTGCAGAAAGAAGAAAGTGATTTCGGGAAAATGCTTGCCTGAAAAGGGGAGTATTTGCCGGAAATCACTAAGAAGAAGAAGAAGAGGTGAAAATGTGGATTACAAAGAGGCCTCTCCCCCTTTATATACTAATCGCAATTAATGCGATGAATTTAATGCGGAGGAGAGAGAAATCAAAGGTGCAATGAAACTATGACACGTGGCAAAAAGCAGGCTGGCAACAGCTGTTGACAGGACGTGTGCCAGTAATTTCGCGGCCACGCGCCCGAAAAATCGCGCCCACGCGCCGTAAAAA
The DNA here is from genome assembly GCF_021521415.1 of Bidens hawaiensis. Taxonomy (NCBI): domain Eukaryota; kingdom Viridiplantae; phylum Streptophyta; class Magnoliopsida; order Asterales; family Asteraceae; genus Bidens; species Bidens hawaiensis. Next base: position 39,430 of record NW_027501642.1, on the reverse strand, counting down.
GCGTCTGGAATGACCATATAATGTCACGTCACCATAACTTCCTGCACGTCCTGACACAGTCAGAAGAAACCGTCGCACGACGTTTCGGAGGTTTGGACTGTTCCTACCTTTCCACCAACCTTTCGAATTTCAAAATTCAAAATTTGAAAATATCAAAAAGTAAGCGGGAAAATACCCCTTACCTTGGCAAACAAGTAACCGTAAGACGGATGCGGGTACAGTGTAAAGGCAAAACCCTTCACATACCTAGCACCCGCAGGGAATTGAAGCCAAGTAAACCTTGGCGAACAAGTAACCGTAAGACGGATGCGGGTACAGTGTAAAGGCAAAACCCTTCACATACCTAGCACCCGCAGGGAATTGAAGCCAAGTAAACCTTGGCGAACAAGTAACCGTAAGACGGATGCGGGTACAGTGTAAAGGCAAAACCCTTCACATACCTAACACCCGCAGGGAATTGAAGCCAAGTACCTCGGCAACCAAGTAACTATAAGACGGGTGCGGGTACAGTGTAAAGGCAAAACCCTTCACATACCTAGCACCCGCAGGGAATTGACGCCAGGAATACCTTGGAAGTAAAGTAACCGTAAGACGAGCGCAGGTACAGTGTTAAGGCAAAACCCTTCACATACCTAGCGCTCCGCTGGGAATTGAAACCAAGAAGGATCTTCTGGGCAATGCTTGCGGAAACGGAAATAACATCCCCGCATAGCGGGAACGTCGAGAACTACGTTGTTTGAAGCTCCAGGATGGAATTGGTGGTTTTAACATAATTGATCACTATGTTCAAAACTACCAAAACCTCATGGAGAATCCACACAAGTGGGACTCAACGCTCCTGACTTGCGAGGAGGTTACAGACCTGCCCGCATCATACCCAAAGACCAAGCAGGAAACTCGGGAATTTCTGCAAGTGACAAGGACTTCCGCGGGAAGAATCCCCATGGAAAACCTTAAAAAAACCTTTTTCAAAACCCTTTGCTTAAGTCCAAAAGTTCACCTCACTTTATTAAACACGCATGAGAAGAACATTGGACTGGGGGGACTTGAAGAGGTAGGTCCCAGCAGAGCCCAGTTGGACCCGCAAGACTCACCTTAAACAGGGACGTCTGCGCAGAAACCAACTGGATCCGCAGGACCAACCATGCTCAGAGACGTGACGTCCTTACGCGCAGTACGCAAGCTGGTCCCGCAGGAAATGCCTCCCAATGGTGAAGGACTCCGCCTGTCCCCGCAGCCTCGGATACAAGCCATTAGGGAAGGCCACCCGCGCAGCAAGGCTACACGCACAAGGCACTTAGCTCTCAAACCATTCAGTGTCACCTGAAGGAATGAGCGAAGCCGGGAACAATCCCGCACAAGGGCGGGAGGGGGAATACTCCCGCCCAAATAAGCCAGTCCGTACGATACAGGAAGATCTTCTGTACTGTACCTGACGAGGTATGGGAAAAAGATCTGACTAAAGATACGACAGCTTATGGACAACAGTATGGCGAGCAGCATGCTCCTACACTGTATGTCACTATTAGCCGCTGCCTACTCACCAACTCTTGTCATACCACGTGCGTAGCCGGCAGTTGGTGGAAAAGGAATAGTATACAGCAGGTCTGGTCACTATCAGCCGCTACCTACCCACCAACTACCAGCAGGACACGTGCGTAGGCTACTGTTGGTGGAACAGGAACACTGTTGCAGCCGGCCATACCTCCTTGGAAACCTACATTCGGCTATAAATACCACAAATGGTATGACCATCTCATCTTATCATATCTTATCTTATATCATGATAATATACCTGATATCTGCTCTAGCAATCTCTTAATATACTTTTATATTTAAAGAGCAATCTAGTCTGATTCTCACGCCGGAGGGTGGTCACAAGGAGGAACCCCCCCTTCTCAGTGACGAGCTCACGGTGTTTGTTTTGCAGGTTATCAGAAGAACCATCTTCCAAGGGTCTAACCCCTCGTGGGAAACATCTATCTAACCCCCAGGTTACTAGTAATCTGCCCGGGGTCCGGTTAGTGTTTCTTCAGTATATAAAGTTGTTTATTTGAATTATCAAACTTACAATTAAATAAGCCACAAAGATTAATGCATTGAGTAAACGCATATTATTGAAATATTTAGTCCATAAAAAGATTATAAAATGAAGTTTTTCATGGTAAACGAATCCTTTAAAAAGGCAACTGATTAACAACACACCTAGACGTGTACAAATCAGGTTCAACTGGAAAACCCGAACCGGTTCGAAACCGGTTTTTTCACACCGGGTTGTAAAATGGAACTGGTTCCAATCAAGAACCGGTTCGGTTCCCGACCCGAACCGATGCCCAGATATGCTAACTTTTAAGAACCTGGTAGGGTATAAACCGGAACCGGTTTTTACGTAAAAACCGGTTCCACCGGTTTTTTTTGAAATTTAAACATTATAGCCGTTAGGAACCGGTTCCAACGGCTATATAGCCGTTTTTGACCGTTGGAACCGGTTTTTTAACTACAACTAGGTTATTTTCTTACTATAAATAGCAAGGTTTGTTTGTGTACTTGTTAAACCAATTCCAAAACTATAAAACACACTCCAAACCACAATTAACCTTACACCGACAACAAATGGCAACTAATGATGACGTTGTTATGGTGATCGAAACAACAAGATGCCCCGATGTTTGGGTTCATTACGATTTGTGTCTCATGACCGACTCACATGAGTTGGCACGTTGCAAATATTGCTCGAAGTTTCTTAAAGCAAGGTCCAACTCGACATTACGAAAACATACGATTAAGTATTGTCGAGAGAAAAGAAGGTTGGAAGCTAAAAAAATGGAAGTGGGAGAGTCGTCCGGCTCTACAACCCAAAAATAAGTATTCCCGGATTAAAACGACGGACTTTTTTTTTTATGTTTTAGTTGTTATGTTTAGTATCGTTTATGTTTTAATAATGTTTGTAATAGTTATTTTTTAAATAAATAAAATGTTCGTCGTTATTAAAAAAGTAACAAAAATTAATCACGAGTAACAAAAGCAATTATAATAAAACAAATCAAAACTAAATATTAGTTGAACAAGTTACAAATAATTTTACCAAAACAAATAATTACAACTCTTCTTCGTCTTCATTCTCGTCTTCACCCTTGTCTTCGTTATCGGAAGAAACCCCGTCCTCCGCCTCCTCATCATGAATATGACGCTCTATTGGTATTTCGTCTTCAAAGTTCGCCTTGTGTTGTACACGATCCACCGCATCCAAATGGTCCTTTAGGCAAATGCAAACCTCTAGAGACTCGGGAGTTAGTTTTGTTCTTCACATAGATAACACCCTCCCACTAAGAGAAAAAACCGATTCGGAAGCAACCGTTGAGGCTTGTACGGCAAGCAAATCATGAGCCATGGCGGATAGAATGGGAAATTCGTTTTGTTTACCTTTCCACCAAGCCAACAAATCAATATTGCGAATTTCGTCGACCGTTGCGCCCTCAACATAGTTTGCTCCACTATATCGACCAAGTTCGCTACTTGGTGTGTTTCCTTTTTGCCTCTTAGATGCCGATTCACGAATCCAATTCATCAAGTTTATAAGTGGGTCATTGCACGGCCTACTAGTTGTTGTTTTTTTCACAAAAGACGATCTCGTGCTTGGACCATACATTTGAAAATAATGGTCATAAAGGTCTTGAAGGTTTTTGTTGAACTTGTCCTTCGCTTCCGTCGACAACTTCGGGTCAATCTCGTGCATACCTAAGTTGTCGAATATTTCCTCAATCGTTGTTTCAACCCCATTAACATTCCAATAGGGGTTTAATGCGGCGGCACAAGTAAAGACCGGCGGTATGTTTTCAAAATATTTTATGAACTTTTCTTTCATCACCGCAACAATATTTTCGAAGAATTTGTTCTTCTCCGCAAAGCTTTTAAAAACACAAGACATATAGTACAATTCTTGCAAAACCCAACAACTAGTATGGTAATAGACTCCCGATAATTTTGTTGTTGACTTTTTGAACATGTCAAGATACTCCAACAAATAACCGACTTGGACCCAAACACTTTCCGGAAACATATCGGCCTCGCGTTCTTCAACAAGATTGTTATGAAAACCTTGTAAAGTTTGGCGTTGGGCAAAAGCACACTTTAACATATGACAAGCTGAGTTCCAACGGGTTGGAACGTCCCAATTCGGCCCCAAATACTTTCTTTCAACCGACTTGCAATAGTTCTTATATTCAAGATGTCTTCTTTTACCACTTTTGAAGACATCTTGTAACATAAGTCTAAAGTATTTTAAATCATCACAAATGTTTTCATTGTCAAGACTTATTTGAACAACCAAGTTGATGATACGTGCAACACATCGGACATGAAAAAAATCCCCGAAACAAGGTGGTGAATATTTAATGATAAATTTATCAGCCGCCTTAGTATTGTTTGAAGCGTTGTCAAACGAAATCGAAAATATTTTATTTCTCAAGTTGTAAGTCGTTATAACTTTATCAAGTAATTCAAACAATTTTTCGGCGGTATGTGGGAACGGGAAGTTTTCAAAAGCGATGGTGCGTTTCATCAATTGCCATGTCACCGGATCAACCCAATGAGCGGTGACACATATGTATGATTCGGGCAACCCGTGTGGTGCCGACCAAACATCGGTAGTTAAACTAACCATGGCTTCTAAAGAATGAAAAGACTCGATTAACTCTTTTTTAGCACACTCCCACAACCTGATACAATGACGTCTTAAGGTAGTACGACTTACATGTGTGTATCTCGGTTGTAGAGTTTCGCGAATCAACGACGTCAACTCCGGGTCATCAAGTGGTTAAACGGCAAACCTCGTTGAGTAACGAACTTTGCCATTCTATCTTGAACTTGAGTCGTGTTGTAACGAGATAGTGTACCATCTTTACCCAAGTCAATTTGATCGGTCGTGCCAATCCCTTTCAACGCCTTGCAATATGGCTTCTCGATGTGCTTTCTCAAAGTAGAGTTGGAATCGTGCTTTAATATTGAACCACATAGTTTGCAACGAGCCTTTTGATAACCTTCGTCATCCACAATCAAATCCCAATTCTTCCATATGTCTTGGTTGCGGTTATGGTTGACTACCGTAACAACCCTTGGGTCCTCCGTAACAGGAACGGGGGCAACAAAAGCACTCTTCTTAGCCATCTTGTTAGTTTTTTTTTATGGGTGCCATAATAATATTTAGTTGGATGGTCGGGTAAATGAACGGGTTTGCTAAAGGAGTAGTATTTTAGTTTGTTTTTGAGTTTGGTGGTGAAACAAGTGGTGGAAACAAGTTATATATAGGTTTGGGCATCAAAAACCGGTTCCAACGGCTATATTACCGTTGGAACCGGTTCCAACGGCTATATTACCGTTGGACCCGTTCCAACGGCTAATTGGTGTCTAAAAAACCGGTTCCAACGGCTATATTACCGTTGGAACCGGTTCCAACGGCTAGTTTGACTTTTGTTTGACCCTTCAAAAAAAACCCGTACGAACCGGTTTTTCCAGGTACGAACCGAACCGGTTCCAATTAAGAACCGGGTTGGAACTGATACTGACATACAAATAGGAGAACCGGGTACGATTTTCGGGTACAAAAATACCCAAACCGGGTATTGTACCAACCGGGTTGGAACTGGAACCGGTTCCGGTTCGGTTCCACCAGTTAGTTTCCGAAACCGGTTTTTTTGTGGACGTCTAAACACACCGATACACTCGTCTTTTGATCCAGAGAAAACCCCTCACATAAGCCCAACAATCGTGAACACTCATTTGAAGGCATGATAGTGTGTGAGATAAAACTCATTTAGTTAAGACTTAAGAGATCCACTTGGCGAACAACACAACCTCGCTTGGGCTCGACAAAACTAAATGACAGGGGCATTAATTAAACATGGGTCACATGAAACACCAACTCTTTCAACTATCACTTAGTTATGATGTGAAATTATTCAGAATTATGAATTGGATAAATGCACATTTTAGGTGATATTAATTTTAAATTATATCCACAAAACTGGATGGTCTAGTTTAATTAACTTTTCATTAACTTTATAAAACAATTTAAACCATCCACTTTAATTATCATTTTTTGAATTAAAAAATATTTTTCCTTGTTTGTTTTTAGTTTAAAGGGTATTGCTTTATATGTACTTTTAAAAAAATCAATCATTTTATTGTGTGTGTGTTTGCATGCGGTTGTTTTATTCAATGTTTATGCAATTTTAGATTATAGAAACAAAAAATAAGATAAAATATAGAATTAAGTGATTATTTGGAATACAAAGACGTTTAAAAGTGAATTTTTATGTATGAAAGCGAATGAATGAAAGTCTGATTTGACAAAAAAGTATCTTACATTTAGTTTTTTTTACTCATCTACTATTTGGTCATTAATAGTTAAAACAAAAGGCTTTCAGTTCACACTATTTGAGTATGAATATATGCACGGATGCATAGATGACAGTGAAATGACATGGGTTGAAAGGTCCCCTAGGACCCCAACCCCTTTAAAGAGGCTAATGTTACGAAATACAAGTTTGGGCAAACAAACATTTGGCAAAGGAAGACACATAAGACCAAAATACAAACTCTAAGTAGTGTAATTAGTTGGTCCAAAAATAAGCAGAATAACACTAAATATCCGCGGAATACATGCCATGGGATAAAGAGTGAAAGAAAAGTGATGAATAAAATTCAATTTTACATCCTCCTCTTTTAACCAAATTCTTGACTCAATGAACTTTGAACCAATAAATCCATAAATTACATGTTCGATTGTTTATCTTGTAACAATTTTTACCTAACAACCAAAACATAACGTCAACTCTCATTCCGGTTTATTTGTCCCAATATCATGTTTGTTTCTATTATTTAGATAAACGGGCAGCAAATAACACGTCTTACAAGTTCATCGCAAATTACATTTGCGTCTTCGGTAACTCATCTATGAAGTGACAACTAAAAACTCAAACTAATTGTCCGGTGAATCTCTCATCAAAATACACAAACGCATCACCTCGTCAATAATGCTTCACGATACCAATCCAACATATCCAACTATTATAAACAACATAATACGTAGTGTCTTCATTCAAGCATTATGTTTTTAGTTGTAAATAAGCTTCGTAAAACAATTCATAAAAGTAATACAAAATTTACACCATACATAAGTATGCATAGAAAATATGCCAGAGGAAGGCTTAGCCTAGACTAGTAACAGTCACAAAATCAAGGCATTTTAACACCCTCACAATGAACCTATTTATGCCTCTAGAACAAAGCCAGCAAGAATTAACTTGATAATTAAACCAATCAACTTGCAGCCGAAAGAGGAGGCAAATTAGCTAATTCAATTATTTCAACATTCAATAAGTATTAACAACAAATTATTATTATAAATTTTTGCAAAATAAGAGTAGTTATAAAATAGCCTCAGATAGTCGATCTGTCATCAATACGATATCAGTCGGTAATTCCAACATTTAAATTAAATCATCATAGGCTAAAAAAACCAAATCGAATTAACATATTAAAAGCAAAAAATGTAATCGCATAAAACGGCTCTGTGAATGAACGGAATAAAAGCAGTTCACAGGTTCCTATAAAATGCGAAACACACAAAAGTTTGTTATGGGTTCAATCATAGCATCGTCGGTCAATACACTTTTGGCTACCGTCGACGTGGCATCGAACCTAATAATAATAATAATAATAATAATAATAATAATAATAATAATAATAATAATAATAATAATAATAATAATAATAATAATAATATGAAATTAGAATTGAAGAGACCTCAGAGACCCGTTCCAAATCACACACACAGCGGAAGAGGCTAAACAACGAGTCCAGGCCAACGAACAGAGCACGGAGATCGTGTTAATTGGGGGGTGGAAACGCGCCGCCGTGGTACGCTGCGGTTTAAAGTGTCATACGGCACTTCCTATACTTATTGGGGATTTCTACCTCATTGGAAACTTCACTATTCATTAATGAAATAGAAGTAAATGGAACAAAATGAAAATGAACAGAAATCTAGAAGATGAGATTGATGAAGCTGTGAGAATGAATAATGGAGTAGCAGATAATAGGTTATATACAACAGAGACTGCTGTGTAAACCCTAATTTATGTGGAGTTAGGGATAACGTGGCCCATGAATGGCTGTTCTTAGCCCAATTTTTATTTAGCTTGCATTATGAACTTGGGCTTGGGCTAACAAGTGGAGTGACTAATACACGTGTAAACTTGCTTAGAGTTAATTAATTAGTTGTACAAAGTAAAAACATGAGGGTGAAATGGTGAATATATTGTTTTAAATGTTTTAAAAATTAATTACTAATGTTTGTTTAATTTTTATCAATTTTAAATATCATTGTTAATAGTATTATAGTTTTGGAATTTGTATTGTAGAGGATGAAATAAAATAGAAATCGAAAAAAAACACGATAGTGGTTTGGATAGATGTTAACAAACTCACAATACAACTCCTTGGTATACACGATTATAACTCTACTTGAAAACTTCTTGCTAAGCAAGGTGATTACCACATTTATATGGGTGGCAAAAGTGATGCGGCATGATAACATGCTTAACATCGCATCGGGGTGTTAAGGTTTCAGCGGTAAACAAGGAAAATGGTAATAGGGCAGCAAGACATTTAACAAGGAAATGGTAACATGAAAAAATCCCATGCTTACGTGGTAGTGACGTGACGTGACGCTTTAGTTTGACGTTTAAAACCCCACCACAACAAGTTGCCTAATGACTTAAACTTCTCACCAAATTGATAGTGACCACCCTTACAAAAGTATCCCTAAGATGGGCAATGTTGCCATGAAAACTCTTGCAATCTATCTATGATGCACCCCTCCTTTATATAAATGTTGTGTATGATAATACAAAGATTGGTACAATAACTCAGAGAATTATAAAAAATATTTAAATTTCTAAATGTGTTGTTAAGTCAGAATGTTAAGAGCCAAGCAACGAGCAAAGGTCTGCTTGGTTCGGTTCGGCTCGAATATTTTTAATTTATTTTATATATAATTATATATTAACAAATATATAAATATATAGACAAAACACATAAATATAAGCTTACAATTTTTAACCCCTTTAAATTTTTCTTATTCGGTCAATTTTATAATTTTAGTTGTTCGTTTCAAGTTTTTAAGACTCGTGAACAACCCTACTTACAATATTCATCAAGGTTGGGCCTCAAGCCACACATGGGCCCTTAAGTTCGTAACCCAAATACTGAACATGGATCATTGATTGGAGTACATATAATGAAATGTTTTATGTAGCCCACAACAATAACAATGTAAGCCATAGCCACGTAGAGTAGATCAAATAAAATCGATATTCGATGTAACTACTAACTAGCCGATACTAAATCGAGTTTCAGATCAGTCATGTTTATCAATTACTAGAATATTCAAATCTCGGCCCACAACAAAAATAATGTAAGCCGGAGCCTTAGCCACGTACTCTACCGAATAAAATCGATATTTGATGTAACTAGCTGACACTGAACCGAGTTTCAGATCAGTCATGTTTATCAATTACTAGAATATTCAAATCTCGGTCTCGACCTGGTCCTCGGGTATGGGTTGATGAAAAGTGAGAAAAAACTACCATGAAAGTTTTGAGCGACTTTTAATAACTAGTGGCCTAATAATTTTAAACCTACTCATCCAATTCCCACATAATATAAAATAATGACTTACACCAAGGATCATGCACCTCACGAATTCATACTCAAGAACCAACCGAAAGTACAACTACCATGAATCATACATCTCATGAATTCATATGGTAGCAAGGATCATGCATCATCAAGAATTCGTGCACCACATGAATTTATTAAGCTGCATCACATCTATATGTCATGATCGATCAAAGAGACTAAAGATCAGACACAACACGGATTGAGGAATTTACAATACAAATTTCAAAATCTATTTATCAACATTGCAATATGGTTCTGCGAAAGAATGTAGTTTGCATTGAGGGAATGATAATCCTCTTTAGCCTCGGTCTTTGAGTAATACCCGAAGTGGTGAGAACCGATCATACCCAAAACATGCATCGCCTTCCTTAGAGCGGTCTTTGGTCATGTTTTATGTAATTGATGGTTTAGGTTAATATTGGGTTTGATCTGAATAAATGGTGCCTTAAAAAATCTGGTTATAAGATAACCATGATTTGGAAAACTATAAATACTTCTTTGGTTTCCATCAAATGGTTTTATTGGTTCACTTCTTCCGGTTAACATGTTATTTGCATTATGTAATAGAATCATAACCCTTTAATGACTCTCATCACAAATTCCTTAATAACCTTACTGGTATCATATCGTAAAATCATAAATTCCTTAAGGACCTCACAGATTACATGCAGGATGATATTAGAAAGAACACCTATAAGATAAAAATATACTTCTCTAATGTGTCAACATGATACAATATAAGCTGTCATTTATCACATAACCTAATTAGTACAATATAAGACTATTGTTAGGCCATGCTTCACGGATTCCACTCTCGGCACTTTCCCCTCTATGTCCATGGTTTATCTACCACATAGGAAAACAATGTAGTTAAGCCAAAATGCAACAAGAACACAATAATCTGATCATATCATATGTCAAACTTTTTAATTTTTTTGCTTTCTCACATATAAAAATCGATTACTGTTTCTACTTTCTTTATTAATTTATTATTGTTGTTGTTACATGATAATATTTTATTTATCTAATTATTGTTTAGTGTATTAGGACCATATATCCTTATTCAAATATAACTACTTATATGTTCAAATCTAATGGTATCAACTAGAGACAAGAAAAGACAAAAAATATCCAAAAGCAAAACAAAGTAAAAGGGAACTTCAAGGAATATAACAAGAGAATCTGGTAAGGGCCAAGTAATCATATGATTTCTAGTTAATTTCGCTTTATGTTCGAATAATAAGGTCAAAAGGTTATTTATCAAAAAAAAAATTAATAATTTATATTTAAAAGTTTTAATAAACAATTACCAAAAAACAAATGCCCCCTAACCACAAGCAAGAGAATTAGATATTTGGCTATTTTTCCTTAGCTACTTAAAGAATAAAACCAAATATTATTCAAGTTTATATGGCCAAACTCATCTAAATTGGATATGTATAAAAAGACAAAAAAATAAATAAATAAATACCCTTGTGTTTTCCTCTTAGAAAACCCAACTGCTAGTGATGCTGTTTCCACAATTCATGGAGAATGTGATCAAGATTTGGTTTCACATGTGAAGCCAAAAGCGGATTTTGTTCTCGGGATTCGCGTGCATATGCATATGGTGCTTGTGGTTCTGGGCTTGTGTGTAGCAAGTGTAGGGATTGTTAGTTTGTGGAAGTGTTTTTAACATATTATGGAGTTTTGTAGGTTGATAATGTGACTGATTATTGTGAATTAGTAGGCTTTGTTATACGCCCTGCTTGCGGTGCGCGCATATAATGTATATATGTGTGAACAAAGTAAAAGTGCACTAATTTTGACGTTATTTTACTAATCTCGTGAAAATAACGTTAAAAGTGGCGGAAGGTTAATCAGGCATCATGTGGTGGCGTTGATAGCCGAAAGACAAGGGCACATGCACCAATCAGCTGGTGTCCCTGATGATTGAGTGCTATGTGCCTTATGTCCAAGGCTTGATGCAAAACTACTATCGAGCCGGGGGTCTCACCGGAAGCAGCCTCTCTATCCCTATGGGATAGAGGTAAGACTGTCTACATCTTACCCTCCTCAGACCCTACCATAGCATTGCTATTGGTGGGATATACTGAGTACGATGATGATGATGTGTTTTCCTCTTAGAACATGAACATGGAGATGCTGGTACATCTTTAAAACCAGAAGCATCAAACACCTCCATAAACCTTTTATCTGAAATTCTAGCCTTTGCAGCTGCAAATCTTTGATACTCATCAAAAATTGATGTCAAACACCATCTTTCAATCTTTCTTAAACATCCCACTAGACAACCGGTTCGATGCTGAATCAATCAACAATATCATGTCAAATTTAGAAATGCATATATAGTGGGACCCATTCATGCTTAAATAATCATGTTACCTTGCCTCTTTTGCAATGAATCAACAAGGGGTGATTTGTCACATCTGGTAAACAACAAGTGTTAAATGTTTAATTAGAAAAAAGGCCTAAAAATATTAATACAAATAGCTAATAATTTTGCTTAAATCAATATGATAATGTTAGAACAGTCATTAAAAGATTAATTAATACTCATATATATATATATGTTTGTTTTATAGTCAATCATTTTCCTTAAATCCATACCATAAGAAACCATTATGTTTAGGTTTTGGTTTTTTTCATTTGAGCTTGAAAATTTTAGGTCGAAAAAACAGTTGGCGAAAAATAATAAATTTAGGTATGATTAATTTGTTAATTGTAAGATAATAGACTATTATATATTTGATAAAAAAATATTGGAGTTACATATTTATTAAATTCTTATAATATACTTAATATAAAATATAAAAAAGAACAAAAATTTAGGAATTCGGTTCGGTATTTTCGATTTCGGATTGATTTTTTCGGTTTCTTGCACACCCTACGATAAAATTAGAAAAGTCATTAAAAAATGTTTTAACGGACAAACATTGCTATTCATCATGTTCGTTCATTTATTTATCTAATTGAACAAAATTAATTATTCATGTTCGTTCATTCAACACGAATGAACATAAAGTAAGTTACGGCCGAACAGATTGCCGCACAGATTGCGTACCTAGAACAACTTTTAATGCTTCACGAATTGTGGTTTCAGGTATGTTCACAAACGGTTCCTGCATAGATATTAAAAATTAAAACTATTACATACTTTTTATATATTCAATTGAATACTTATATTGAATTTATCAACTAAATACCGTAACCGGAAGCTAGAATCTGTACCTTAGTTCCTTCAATTCCAAATTGAAACAGATGAATCCGATTAGCCTTCAGAAACTCAACGTTATGCTCCGGATACGGTTCCGGACACAAATATCTAAAACAATTAACACAAACTGGATTAATTAACTGATTAATCTCACAATTGATGCTAAATTAGACGCAGAAAGTGACGTACACAATAGATCGTAGACCTAGGGTTTTAATGAACAGGAAATTGGCGGTATCAGGGAATCCGGAACGGAATATGCCATTGTCGACCATGGAGAAGTTGAGAGGTGGCGTGTAGAGGTCCTCATCGCCGTTGGATTCGAAGTTATCGGATTGGCCGGTTGCGATGGATGGATGAATGTCATGTTGATGTTGATCGAGTTTCATTGCGGTGAGTGTATTTGGCGGTTAATAGTTGCAGGTATGAAGTTTTGTTTTATAGGGTGTGGGGGTCAGGGACGATGCAGAGCATAGGTGTCGTGTGATAAGAGGTTGGTCAAAAATAGCATAGAGGTGACGCTTTTCGACTACCTTTTTTGAGTTTTTTCTACTTCTCTAAATAATTTTTAAAACGACCAAAGAACGAATAAAGTTCGATTATCCGGAGGAAGAGGCAAATGAGCTGAGCCGTTCATGAATTATTTGAGATTGGTTTGTAAAAAAATTTGATCGACCCGAGCTTCAACAAACCCGAGCTTGAGCCTAAATGAAAACACGTTTAATACACGAGCTCGTGCTCGAGCCAGCTCACGAGCCTAAACGACGGTGTCATTAATATTATTTTTATAATGTATATTTGTATATATTTAATAATTACCAATTAATCTATAAAATGTTAAGAAAAAATATCTAAATAATATATATTAGGTTATATATAAAAATATAATTGAACAATATATGTGTGTGTATATATATTAATTAAGAAATAGTAAATGAGTCGAGCCTCCAGCCGAACACAAACTTTATAAATAGAGATCAAATCAAGTCAAGCTATGTGAAAATAAAATGAGCCGAGCTTGAGCCTAGACAAGCTTGGGCTCGGCTCGGCTCATTTGCACCTCTACCCGGAGTAACCCAATAACAAAATGAGAATCCATACGACCATAATCACAAGCAGCGCTGAGTTACCTAGGTAACACCGAACCCCCATCTCTTGTTCCGGAGAAAGCTCGTCACTTGAAGGCCACTGTAGTAACCCGAGAACTTGTCATTCATTTCAAATCTTAACTTTTACTCCGGTTTCGTTTGAGCTAAGGCTTTTTATTATTCAAAAAAGAAACTGCATTACATATCTATCTTTAGAATATCATAAGTTACTTGCTCAACAATAAAATTCACTAATCATCAATCTATCTATATAAATATCTACCAAAAATTATACGTGTCACTTGCTGGTTGCTTCCCACCTATATCAAGTCACCAAATTTCTTGATTCATGATTTGAGACTTCTCTTGCGTTTGACCCGAAATCGCGGGTATATGCCTTACCAAACCCGAATAGTCCTTAAATGTGCTATAATATCTCATTTATTTGTGAAACTCTTTCATAATCAAACAGTAATTTACGTCGGTCATGAGTCACACCAAACCCGGATAGCCCTTAAATGAGATATAATATCTCTCTCTCTCTCTCTCTTTTTAAAAATAACATCTTAAAAATCAAACAATAATTTTTGCAGGTCATGAGTTTCACCAAATTCAGATAGCCTTAAACGGGTTATAACATCTCATTTATCTGTTAAATAACTCCTTAATCATCAAACAATAATTTTAGCAGATCATGGGTCTCACAAAAGCCAGATAGCCTTTAAACGAGTTATAAAATCTCATTTATCTATGAAACTCTTTTATCATCAAACTCTAATTTATTTTTTCTCCTCTACATATTCCCCGTCGCTGTTTTATCCTCTTCATTACCGGTTAACCTTCAATTCCCAACCACCATCGTCACCTACATGAGCCGCCCCTTTTACCTAACACAAATATTTGTGTTCATGTTAGTTCACTTAAAAAAATCAACATGGTAGTGTTTGTTTATGTTCATTCGTTTGTTCGCTAAAAACTAAAAAACTACACATCTCAATTGAAAGAGTCAAAACGTTAAAAAGTATAATGAGCGTAACAAACTAATATATACGTATTACATCAAAATAAAACTACGCTAAAAAATAAAACAAATCATTACAAAATATAAAATACTAAAACAATAAAAAAAACAATAACCTAAATAAATCCATGTAACACATGAGGCTCAAACTATTTTATTATAAATACATAAAATTATATTTTTTTATAGATAAGTGTATGTAGAAGTTAATTACTTTAATTTGATTCATTGAATGAAGAAAGTACGTTTACACATGTATCATCGTCTTCCAATTTAGATTCTTGCAATTTAAGCAAGCATAAAGCTCTTCCGTATTTTACGTAGTAGAGTCACCTCTAGAATCAAGTTCATGTATCCTTAATTTGCTAGTATGTTTCTTTTTGCTACTATCATAGTATCATATGTGAATAATGATTTAAACGACAATGTGTTTGAAATTGTTGTTACACACATTAAGATGTAGACGTTGGGATTTTGTTTAAACCATTTGTAATAATTTATGTGTTATTAACATCTTCATATTATAATAACTAGCTTTAGAGCCCGTGTGACACACGTGACGCTTAAAAGAAATACATTAAGCTATAAAATTAAATGATTAAATTTAAACAAATAAAACTATATTTTATCAAGTTAAATGGTTTTATAAGTTAAAATTATATTTTCTAATTGAATATTCATACGAATACGTGGTGGATTGTTACACAGCTCATTCGTAATCACAAAAAAATACGCATCTAATGATTTTATAAGTTGTAATTATATTATTTTTAATAAAATAGCAAATTATAACAAAAGATGATACAATGTTTCATTAATAATGACATAAAAAACATCATATATAAAATTAACATGAATAAAACATGTTGTACTATAGTTTCGAAAGAGATAGATGAAAACTCCATGGATTCATGGATGTTGAATTAGAGTTGTCATTTTTACTTGAAACCCGACCCGAGAAAACCCGAGCCCGAGCCAAAACTAACCTAACCCGAAAAACCCGAACCCGAGAAAAGGCCAACCAAACCGGAACCTAAGTACTCCGGGTTGGTTCTTGGGTTTGATGTCTAGGTTTTGGGTCATCCTGAAACAACCCGAATAAATTATTTGTTTAAAAACATAATATTATTATTAGGTATGTACACGTATAGGGAACACTCTACGCATTCCCCTTGTTCTTATTCCATCTTTAATAGTTGATCGACTATTTATTGTTTAAAAACATAATGTTTATTTTACCGGGTTATGCTTATTTATTATTTGGTTATTTACATAAGGAATAAAAAAGTGTACGTTGCTTTAGTTTTCACGTTGTAACTTTTATTTACTTTTTTATTTACATTTTGTTTTGTTAGACACCCCAAACTCAAGTAACCAACTTGAAAAACACAAACTGAAACAACCCGAACCAGAAAAACTGTGACAGATTTGGGTTGGGTTTCGGTTCTAAATTTACAACTTTGAAACCCGAATAACCCGACCCGAGAAACCATAAACCCAAAAGGCACACTCAAAGCACCCCTAGATTGAATAAATATTTGAGAATAAAATTTTTATTCATTCAAAATTTATTTCCTATCATTTTAGACATATATTTGATTTCATTAAAGATATAAATAATTTAATTATATTTACATAAATACCTGCATATTTGTAATTTCTATAATTTAGGTAATTAGTTATTTAATTAAAGGTTGAACTGATACGTTTTGATTACACTGACATAAATATAATTTTATTAAAAATAGAAATTAATTTGAGCGGGAAATTGTGGCTAGGAATGAATCTTCATGTGACACGTGTCCCAGTTATTTTACTTTATTAGAATATATGTAGATAATAACTTTAGCACGAGATAGATCACTCTTTGAAGCATATATGATCTTTATATATGTTAATACTTAACTTAATTGTCTGAATAACATGAACCCGTGAGGCCGTGAAGCTCTTAGTTTTTCATTTTTGTAACCCCTGTACGATGGAAGATTAAACGATGAAGTAAACAATGTATTCTTACAAATGTCTTACATTATTTTTAATGAGATACCTTCACGATATTGTTCATGATGTTTGATTATGGTTGTTCACAATATTCATTATAGTTGATTAGCTAATGTTCTTGGATGCAAGTAGGTTACTATATGCTTCAATATATTGACTTGAGTACACTATGTGCCTCTTTATCGAGTACACTTTGTACCTCTTTACATAATTGTACATAATATTATTTCATGAAATTCTACATCATGGGAGTTTATACAATGTAATTTGACATCTTGATATCTCTAAGTATTACATTACTCATTAGGATTAAAATAACAATGATACATATAACGATTGCTCATGATATAACAAGAAGTACGCGTTCACAACCAAACATCTCATACAATAACATACAAAAAAAACTAACCATAATTTACTTGATAAATTCATGGGGTAAACTATAAACCGAACTTTTGAGTGAAAACAAATTAGAATACATTTATTTAAATAGGAAGCACATGGCATACGCTCATATAGTACATCCATGTTCAGCCTATGATGCATTGAATTGAGTTTTTCACAAATAACCACATGGGTATGTGAATAGTTGCTTCTTTCTTTGTCTTCGTAAAGAATCTATGATTTGAAAAGTGTGGCACGGTTTTGAACTTTGAAGTATAGGAAATAGTTACATGGCCATGTGCTAGTGTTTTTAGTTAGTGTGAATATAAACCACATGACTATGTGCTCGCGCTGTCTATGTATGAAATGCTATACCATAAAACTGAACATTTTATTTTCTTTAATTTAAGTATCAATTAGCTGTTCTTTTTAAATTTGTATGTTTCTTAAAACCCAGTTATTTGTGCGTATAATGTGTATGATTGCTTAATAAAGTTATGTATACACGTAATTATGAAAATAAGGTGCATGATTATCTTATAAGTTGTGTTATTATTTGTATAAGTTGCATAAGTATATATGTGCACAATTATAAAAAAAGGTTGTGTAATTATCAAATAAGTTGCGTGAGTTTTTAACTTTATGCGTGATTATGGTGCATACGAACTTACATCTCTCCCCAAGGACATGTGTCCAATACTTGTGGCTTCTTTCGTTTTGTACATTAACACCCTGTTATACAAGAATTTGCCTGATAAAGACTGAGTCATAAAGATAATCATGTTATTCTTGTTTCATATATACATGTAACTATAACATATCCAACAAAACTCGGTATAAAAAGGCCATAACTTGAATATTCAGTTTTCTAATTTATTAAATTATTTTGATTATAACTTTATTTTTTGTACTCAAATTTTCCTTTTTCTCCAAACTAGTGCTTGTTTAGTTAGTACACTAGGTTTTGTCAGAAGTCAGAACAATATCTTATCTAAACGATAGGGTAAGTTTAATATTTACTATCATTGGTTCATATGTCGTTAGGTCGGTCCTAGCAGGATAATGCATCATCATCCTTGTTAGTCATCTCCACGTCTCTTCTATTACTTTTATTTGTCGTTTCTTATACGTTAAACCCACTTTATCGTTTTTCATACGTTTAACCAACTTTATCTAATTTAAGCAACTTCAAACATTATTGTACACCAACAATTAACAATTATTATGCTATAAAGTCAAACTTTTGCAACCAACATAACTTAGGTTCATGTATTACTATATTAGAAACAAGTTTTATGTATTATAGTTGTTGGTATTGAAAAGGGGATAAATGAGGACATTCCAATAATATGCTCTTTTAAAAAGGTAGGTGCTTTGTTGTAAATTGTAAGAGCTGCCCGCCACGTAATTCGGGTGGTTCTTGTATCCCGGTGACTAAGCAAAGAAAGTGCTACTTTATATAAAAGGAAAAGAAAGCAACCCGCATATTCGACCGAATCAACTTGCATCATCCGGTTCACAAAATTAAACCAAGTGGGCAGTGAATCAGAATAAAGAACTACATGTGTGATCACTTTTTGTTTGCTACACTTGTTAAGCCTTTTCACCAATCAACATCTTTTCGTTTATTTAAAAGAAAACGAAATAAAATTATAAGACGACTGCAGTTGAAATAAAGAAGTGAACAAACTAGTAAAAGTAGAGATGTTGATTGCCGAGACAACGTGTTAAACACAGTTCCTTGAAAACATTTTGTCAAAATATAGCGGTTCGAAAGAAAGAAAATATTTTCTCTTTTCTAAAAACGTTTTGTGTCGTTTGTTGTGGAGATACTTTAATTAATTTCAAAACTCTCGTCAAGAGAAACATGAACCCATCATATAATAATTATACCAATAATTGCATATATTTTATATATGTCCAAATGTAGTTGAATAATAAGTTTTCACTATCTTGTCCATCTACACTTGTTTCAACTTTCAAACACTATCTTAAAAAATTGATTTTGTACACATTTTAGGTCATTTCGAAGCTCTTATCAAGGAGAAAACAAACCCATCAATTAATAATTAAACTAGTTATGGTTATATGTATTTAAAATTTAGTGAAAAGTGAAAATACATTTTCAACTTTTTTCCAATAGAACTTGACTCGTTTCAAGATGTGTCTAAAACTTGATCTTGACTTGTTAATAGTTGTTCAAATTTGGCATCTTAGCTTTATTTTTTACGTACCTTAGTTCATTCCGAGACTTTCATCAAGGATAACACAAACCCATCAATTTATAATCATACTAGTTATAATGCGCAAACCCATTAGTTATTAATTACACCAGTTATAA
Organism: Bidens hawaiensis; assembly: GCF_021521415.1. Classification (NCBI taxonomy): domain Eukaryota; kingdom Viridiplantae; phylum Streptophyta; class Magnoliopsida; order Asterales; family Asteraceae; genus Bidens; species Bidens hawaiensis. The sequence continues at coordinate 19,634 of NW_027501642.1, read as the reverse complement.
TTGCATGTGATTATTTGTGTTTAAAGGAGGCTTGATATTGTTCGCCAACAGTCCAACACTCCTCTCTATGCATACTAGGTTTCTCCACCCCAAGGTTTGACCAACTCATTGACCACTCTCACTCATGTCCAAACTTCTTCGAATTTCACATGCCACTTTAGTATATGCCCTTTTGGCCCTGGACATCTTCTTTAGTCGAAACAAGGATTGTGCTTATCGCCTAATTCGGCTACTTCATTATATGCTGTATTGCTTATCACAAGGGAGGGAAGTCATTTTACCTTACCTAGTCATTAGTAATAAGAGCATTCACATCACTTCCATCATTTTCTACTTCTAATTTAACTAAGAATCAAAGTTTTCAAAATTTATGCCGTATTTTAAAAAACCTTCGGCATCCAATTCACTGTTGTTTTATTATATTTCTTGTTTTTATGCATTTAAAATAGTTTGATGGAGGATGAATTGTAGCTTTTCAAATACTAAAAGCCACCGTAGCAATTTTTTATAATTTAGAATTGAAAAAGTGAAATTGTGAAATAAAGGAAAATTGGAATTCAATAATCTCAACTATTAAGTATTGACCACCAATAATCCCTACTAACAATTTCACCGGTGGCAATCCCAACTTTCACACTTTGTTCTTGAGTTTTTTAACCAAGGAAAGGAGAGGGAAGGATAAGAAAGGGAAAGGAAAGGAAGGAAATTTTTTTTAATTAGACGTGTTCTTGAGTTGAAAGGAAATTAGAGGAAATGAAAGGATAACTATGTTATCCTTAGTAATCATCCCATTTTTGGGAGGATAATTTATTAGGAAAAAACATAAATTTAATCTCTCATAACTCCTCCTATTCATTTCCTTTCCATCCTAAAAAAACTCAAGAACACTTATTTTTTAACTATCCTTAGTTTTCCTTTCCTTTCCCTCCTTTAAAAAATCTAAGAATGAAGGTGGCCGGAAAACCCTTACTCCGGTTGACGAGGAAGAAGGGTGGATGGTTCTGGTTTTATCAAACTATATCTTTTATTTACCATTAAGGGTATTTTGGTTATTTCATACCAACTTAAAAGAAAATAACTAACGGAGTTAATGAATTACTAAACTGGGATTGCTATTGGTAACAACATGCGCCCTGTTCTTGTGTTTTTTTAAAGGATGGAAAGGAAAGAAAAACTAAGGATATGTAAAAAATGGGTGTTTTTGAGTGTTTTTTTATGATGGAAATGAAATGAGTAAGAGGAGTTAGAAGGGATTAAATTTATGTTTTTTCCCAATAAATTATCCTCCAAAAAATGGGATGATTACTAAGGATAACATAGTTATCCGTTCCTTTCCTCTAATTTCCTTCCAACTCAAAAACACACCTAATTAAAAAAAAAAATCCTTCCCTTCCCTTTTTTATCCTTCCCTCTCCTTTCCTTGGTTAAAAAACTCAAGAACAAGAGTTGGATTGTTACCGGTCACATTGTTAGTAAGAATTATTGGTGGCAAATACTTAATAGTTGAGATTATTGAAGTCCAATTTTGTAACATCCTAATTTCGGTTTTATTAATAGAATAAATATCGTCTATTTTATAGTGGGTCGTTATCGGTTTAGAGAAATAGAATACGAGTTGGGCTAGTGTTGGGTTAAATGGATATGGATTATGGACTTGGATTATAAAAGAAAGAGGAAAGGACCATGGCTTAAGCCCATGATCCATAATTATATAAACCATTAATGTAAGGCCCCGAACCCGGTAGCCCTACTTTAGCGTCGGATTTACTCATAAACACAGTTCTTGCAATCAGAGTTAATTAAAACTTTCGCGGAAACGTTTACTTGAAGCATTCGTTACAAAACATTCAATCTCTTCTCTGATACTATAAAACAAATCATTATATTTAAAACATCTTTTCTTCCATCTTAAGATGCCAGCCGTTCAATCCATGCCATGTGCCATCCTCATGCTAGTTCTTTGGTCTGATCACCTGCGTGCATACTAAAAGTCAGCTACGCTGAGTGAGTTCTAGTTAATCAAGCAACTTATCATACAACCACTACATACATCATATACGTATCCGAAGACACATAATCCACTATCTAACCTGCTCACATTACCACTTAGCCTCTTATTTACGCCTACCACTTTGCCACTTTAATAACATATAACGTTATGCCACTTTGCCACTTTAATAACGTATAACGTTATGCCACTTTGCCGCTTTAATAACGTAGTCACGTATAGGCTTACCCTACCACGTACTATCGTCGTGCCACTAACACTCTTACTAGACTCTTGCCACTTCTAACACGCTCTACCTCTACTTGTCTACAACACGCTTCATATCATTTACATAATAAGCAAGTCACATCAACAATCATACACACATAATAACGATGGCACGTACAGGCTTTCCCTATCACGCGCTCACGTTATGCTACTAACACCCTTACTAGACTCTTGCCACTTCTAACACACTCTACCTCTACCTGCCTATATCACACTTCATATCAGTTCAGTTTTTACATAATAAACAAGTCACATCATAACATTCATACACACTATCAACCACTTGGAATTTACTATCCTTGGCGATACTTGCAATATCCGAAGATCGTTCACATACCGACAAGCATTATAAAATATATACCTCGTATAACATCTATAGCATACACTTACCACTTAAGGTAAGTGTATTCACACTTCACATCGAGTATGCACACAGCCCCGAAAACATAACAAGGAAATGGGGCTAGAAACTCACCTGAACTCTGCTTCTTCCTTCGATAGTTGTAAATCCCCTCTTTAACTGAGCTCGGCTGACTGTATAAGTTACACGTATCAATACTCACCTGATTTAATCTGGTGGCCTAGTATTAGCTTACTTTTATTTATCGTTTTTAATTTATTTTCTAATCGAACTTGACTTTAGGCGAAGTTAAACCTTAGGCGAACTTAGCTTTAGGTGAAGTTAAACCTTAGGCGAACTTAGCTTTAGGCGAAGTTAAACCTTAGGCGAACTTAGCTTTGCAGGCGAAGTTAAACCTTAGGCGAACTTAGCTTTGCAGGCGAAGTTAAACCTTAGGCGAACTTAGCTTTAGGCGAAATTGTCATCAGGCGAACTTAGCTTTGCAGGCGAAGTTCATCAGGCGAACTTAGCTTGCATGCGAAGTTGTCGGCTGCAGCTACTGTTCGTCCTTAATCATCTTCGTTTCTTAACCAAATAACTCGATTTAGGTATCCACGGAATCGTCTGACCAGCGCCTACAAACCCCAACCATCAAATCGACCTAACATCGATGTTTAAAGGGTGCGATTTAGGCATATAGGTTACGGGTTCTTTTATCAATCGATTAACCCATCAAATCGTAACCATTTTCAGTAAGTTTAGCTTTGTTGGATTCGTTTTTACCATACAAACACAGATCTATCATTTCTATACTAATCCAACCTAAACGAACAAGTTCTCGATATAAACGTACCGTAAATGAGTCGAACTACGAACACGAGCTGGTCTTGTTGCTTTGGTTCGTCACGACGATCTAGCACCAACGAGCTCGGGTCCTCGCCTTTGGATCTTGGTTCGGGTTGTGTGTTTTGGGGTGTGTAGAGATTAGGATGGATAAATGGATGGAATGGAAATGATTGGGGTTTAAGGGGGTATTTATACTCCCTTAAGCCCATGGACCGAAGGCCCATATTTCCTTTTGGTCCCTATCTAATCCCATCTAACTATCCTACTAAGTCTTCATATTTTGCTATTATTATTATCGTTCCACTAACTCGTTTATTTCACCCGACAAAATAATATATTAAATATTACTTTAGAAATTTCGGGATGTTACAATTAATCCCTCATTTAATTCATTCTCACACATTCCATACACCACCCAAAACACACACTTAAGATTTCTCTCTAGTTCTTCCTTATCTCTAGCCGAAATCAAGAAGGAAACCGAGCATCGGTCCGAGGTAACGATAGTTTAATATTGTATGAGCTTAACCCGTTAGATAAAGTTGCGAAACAACGAGCCGACACCGTTAAACCGTTTAAATCACGAAATCCGGGTGGAATCGGGTATAAACCGAACCTATGATGAGCTTAAGGATCACCCTAGCTCAGATCTGGATCGAATGGGGCGAAAAACGGTGAAAAACGAGTTAAAAATCGTTTTTCCAGTGAGTTCGCGTTTTTCCGGCGGCCTTCCGGCAATGACGGCGCCGGAAAAGTAGTACGAGGTTAAGGGTATGTCAGGGAATGTTCTGACATTCCCTGACCTAACCCTAGTTCGCTAACGGGAATTTAGCGAATTAAGGGTTATTCGTTAAGTAGATTTGCTGAGGAAAGATAACGAACTAGCCTTAGTTCGTGTCCTGATTCGTTAAGGAAAAGATAACGAATTAACCCCCCTTTCGTTATAGCCATTCGTTATAGCCATTCGTTAAAGGAGATAACGAATTAGAAGGTCCAATTCGTTACTTGAACTGATTCGCTATGTGGACTGGTTCGTACAAGGACGGATTCGTCAGAGGTCCAGTTTGCTAGAGGGCTCAGTTCGTTACAAATGACCAGTTCGCTAAGATAAGTCAATTCGTTAAAGATTGAATAACGAACTAGAAAGTTTAATAAAATGACAGAACAGTCCCTGGACTTAGAAAAAGAATGAATTAATTACAATTCACCCCTTGAACTTTTGAGTTAGCAAACTAATTAATTATTCGAAATTATAATGGAAAATGTGTTACGACAGCTCGACCCCAGCCAGGGGCTCTGCCCCTTGGGCCCTGCTAGGGGCTACCGCCCCTAGACCCCGCTGCCAGGGGCGCTGCCCCTGGACCCCGTTCGTTGTAGGTAGTAGCTAAGACTAGAAAGATGATATGAGTAGTGGTAGTTAATTGATACATGTAAATATTATACAGTTAGCCGTGCACAGCTCAAGAAGGGAATAACGATTAACGGAGAGCGTAACAGGATTCAGGTGAGTTTCTAGCCCCATTTATGTGCTATGTTTTCGGGGCTGTGTGCATACTCAATATGTGTTGTTAATACGCTTATCCTAAGAGATAAGTATATGCCTTATGTGAATAATGTGAAATATATGAATGATTGCATGATGGTACGTGAACGATCTTCGGATATTGCACGTACTGTCAGGTTGTAACGCTATGTATAAGGTAAGTATGATATGTATGCTTATGTGTATGAACGTGATAAAGTTAACAAAAGAAGGAAATGATGGTTGTATGGTTACGAAAAGGGTACCGAGCCCTAATAATACTCGAGGTATGATGTATGGTTGTATGGTAACAAAGAGGGAATCGAACCCTACTAATATTCGAGAACTAAGGAACCGAACCCTACTAATATTCGAGGAAAGAGGGTACCGAGCCCTAATAATACTCGAGGAAGGAGGGTACCGAGCCCTAATAATACTCGAGGAAGGTAGGTACCGAGCCCTAATAATACTCGAGGTATGTAGGGCGTAATGCTCTTTATAACGTAAGATATGAAAGCAAGTTAGTACAAAAGAAAGTAAGAAAGCATGAAAGTATGAAAGTAAGAAAGTATGAAAGTATGAAAGTACGAATGAAAGAATATAAGTTTGTGTGTATTGTACAATGTATGATTAACTAGAACTCACTCAGCGTAGCTGACTTTTAGTATGCACGCAGGTGAGTAGGATGAGGCAGCTCGCTTGAGGAGACACGTGGCACTAAATAAGAAGCTGGCATCGGAAGACTCAAGACGTTTAAGTCTAATGTTTTGTTTATTTTGAAAAATAAGATGACGTTTTAAGACAAGATGTGTTTTGTTATGAAATGTTTTATGAAAGCTTTTATATTCCGCGAATGTTTTAATTAACTCTGATATTTAGAATTGCGTTATGAGTAAATCCAACAGGAAAGTAGGGCTACCAGCAACGGGGCCTTACAAATTTTTCAGAAATAAATGAGTGTATTTTTAGAAGAAATTTTTATATAGATGATTTGATAAAAGGGTTGTAAATACTTTAATAAGTAGTACCAAGTGAAACTCAGCCCCAAACCTGACTTGAAAAACCCAAGTTACTAACCTTCTTTTTTTTCGAACGACAAATTTCATTAAAAACCCAACCAGCCCGCTAACAAGTAGCTAGCGAGCGGGGCAAAACTACAACCACAAAACAAAACAAACTATATATCAAATATCCTCCACTTATCCCAATCAAGTGTGACGCTCCTTGATCGATTTTTTATCCAAAGAAACATTATAGACTTGATTTCGCCAATGATGTTTTCGATCCTAATGGGAACCAGGGCTGTCACCGAGAATACAACAAAAAAACTAAGGCCTGGGACATGATAAACAAAATGCCCTAAAATAAAAACTTAAAAATGCTTATATAATTTTGACAAATGTGATAATAATAATCAAACAAAAGTTTTTTTTATAGCAAAATAATCTAACTAAAATACTTAAACGAATTGTGATGCTCTTCTATCATTTTTAAAGCAAAGCCCTCGATTAACTCTTTGTAATCCATGATCTATAAACATTGTTCTCAATAGCAATAATATATTGTCAATTCGTTAAGTCTTTCTTGGGACATTAGGGTTTTGAGAAAACGTATCTTCACATTCTTTTTTATTTGTTTCTTTCTTAACTCGTCTTCTAATTTTCTCTTTTTACGTTTTTGACTATCGGATAAGTGTTTAGACTTAGAAGGCATACTATCTAAAAAAACAAATATAAACATAGCTAATTAACTATCAAGTATCAATTCAAAACAGTTAACAAATAATAAAACTAACATTAACCAAATAGCAAATATGAAAGTATTTAACATTAAATGCCTGTTACTTAAATAATGGAGATTAAGACTTAAGATAATAATAATTAACTATTAACATTAATCATTTGTTCATCACTTCAATTCATCGTATATTGAAATACATACTTACTAAAGGAAACTAAAATAAATTATAAAGTTAAAAACCTGTAATAGCATGTGGGACGCCGATCATCCCGCTAGTACGCCGTCTGCCGGAATGTTGTCGGACGTCGAAAGTCCGATGGTCGTATACCATGGAATGTAGATGGTCACCTGATGATGAGTGCTTACATTCAAAACCCTAACATGTTATTATTTTTGTTAACTGTTAATTTGAATAGGCTTTATGTTAAAATTAATGGGCCTGAATGTATATATGTATGCAAAAATAATAAAAAATTACATGGGTTCTCAAAGGGGAGTGGGCCTAGGGCCTGAGCCCTCCATACCCTCCCTTTGGGCCGGGCCTGATGGGAACATCCAAGAATAAAAAAATATTTACGAGCTCGCCATATACTTCAACAAATGACCAGAACTATTGATTGTACCGTTTTTATCTTGGTTGCATGGCCCGGAATAAGCTCGTGTAAGCTTATCTTGTTTTTTCAATCACAATTTAGGTAGGGGTCTATTTAGGACTAAGTGCCGTCAAAATTAAAACCTTCGTGAAAGCGTAAAATTATTGAAAAATGATACGCCCGATAATGAATTAAGGAAGCCACCTTTTTGTCAAATGATTTTGTTCAAAATTGACTTCGCAATCCTAGATTCGTTGTTTGCTTATTTCTATTTGCTGCTGTTATTTATTCCATTTCAAAACATAACTTTTTATTGGTTGTAACAACAATCATTAATTGTGACGTCATTGTTGACGATCAAAGTGAGTTTCGATTTTTGACCCTCGATTTATCTGGAAACAATTAGATTTTTAGTTAAATTCGTTAGAATTATTACCGAACCGCCCGTAATTATTTTATGGTTTGCGGGTATAAAAAAGAAGTCTTTGAGTGCAAGTAAAGTTAGTTAAAGATCAGAGATAATTATCAAGTTTGGAGTAATTATCTGAATTTATTGTTTTATAGCAATCCTAGTTATAGTAGGTTAGGTTATATATACCGAGTCATGGTATGGATTGTAATCTAAGTTTTTGAGTTATTTTTCTTGGATTAATAAAAACATTGGAGAGTTATTCTAAAACCACGATCGTTTATTTTTGTTAATATCAATTCACCTACGTGAATTTTTTTCTAGGGTAGAGAATAAAACCCAAAGAGCGTGAAGGTATTTGAAATATGAAACATTTAGATCCGGTATTTGCTTATGAGACAGGAAAAATAAAATATTTCATGGGTATGAGATCAATCAACTAGGTTAGCTAAATCCGTATAAGTGAATTCTGGGCACACTTCTGACTTTTGGTAAATGTTTGATTAAGTGAATTACTCATTTGATTGTTAGTTTATTGTTTTAATTTATTTGATTAGAGAATATGGATTGAGGTTTGATAAATTATACAAGTTATAAACTTTAAATTTAAAACATTGTTTGTATGAGTAGACACGTTTAGACATATTAGATTTTAATTTTTCATTATGTTTTTGTAATGACGTTTGACATATATCTGTTGATTTTATAATATTTAATTTTATTATTTTCTTGCGGTGCGCATATAATGTATATATGTGTGAACCCTCGGGTGTGCAAAAGTAAAATTGCACTAATTTTGACGTTATTTTACTAATCTCGTGAAAATAACGCTAAAAGTGATGGAAGGTTAATCAGGCATCATGTGGTGGCGTTGATAGCCGAAAGACAAAGGTACATGCACCAATCAGCCAGCGTCCCGATGATTGAGTGCTATGTGCCTAATGTCCAAGGCTTGATGCAAAACTAGTATAGAGCTGGGGGTCTCACCGGAAGCAGCCTCTCTATCCCCATGGGGTAGAGGTAAGGCTGTCTACATCTTACCCTCCTCAGACCCTACCATAGCTTTACTATTGGTGGGATATACTGAATACGATAATGAGATTTTTATTATTTTTTTTAATGTGACCCAACTGGATCCTTGAACCAAAGAGAAATACTATATGGCAATAAACAAACAACCCTATAAACTACCAAACACCCCCTCCAAAAAAATGCAAAAAAAGTTCTATGTCCACCACGGGGTGAGTAAAGAAAACAAGGTATACGTTAGGTTGGGTCAACTTCACTAATTGTGAAGTGCAAGACCGATACCAAAAACTATGTTACGTATATGAACCTTAATACGACCCGTTATTTATAGGTTGACACAAACATAATCTGAATAAGTTAAAAAAATATTTTTACATTTTGCATCTTAGTAAGTTAATAATTGTAATAATATATATATATATATATATATATATTGTTAATTTTTTGAAGTATTTTATGTTTAAACTATGTCATCTCATTTTCAAACTTTTAACATAAAAAAGTACCAAAATAGTTAAAATTATTTTCACGTAAAACACATCGAATTCGGCCACTATAAATATGGCGAGTCCAATGGGCCGGGTTCGAACCACACCTTTGTCAAACCTTTGATTTGTTCCTGACCAGCGATTGGGCCACCAGTGGCGCTGTCAACCAACAGAATGACAGATCATGAACTTTTTAGTGCAACTTTATTAGTAAGAAGCCCAGCTCGTTAGTTATACAAGCCCATCAGAAACCAATTGCTTGTATTATCTAAGATGTGGGAGTCACATGGAGATGTATAGACCGGATGGATCAGGATAAGAAGTTTGGCAATTTGAAAATATTGGAAAGATTAAAAGCAAAGATTGGTATTGGTAGTAAAACCTTTTTCCGGCTTTTGGCTTGATTGTGGCTAGTGCTCAACCTTTAAAATAGTTGTTTCCTTCTTTATTTTTATTAAAATGTAGAAAATATGTGAAGCTTGTAGAGTGTTATGTTCAGACCAGTATGAATGTCAATGGATCTGACGGTGGCGGAGGCAACCAACCTCGACTTAGCATAGGGATGAATTGTGCATGTGCCTTAATTTGATACTTAAAATTTGGTTTACACATGGTCTAGATAAATGGTTATGGTATGGTGTTGATGGTGAGTTATCTCCTTTCTCAGTTAAAATGTTGAGGTGGGAAATAGATAATTTGGACTATCAGGTTGTTGGATCTTCTTTTTGGTTATAATAAATTAATAGCTTTATTCGGAAACTATTAATGGATCGCATTGCAACGAAAACTGCATTGTCACATAGGGGCGTTGTTTTCGGAGATTGTAATTGTAGCTTTTGTGGATTAGTTGCGGAATCATCCGAGCATCTCTTTGTTCATTGTAGGGCGGCTAAATGGGTATGGTCGATCATATATAATTGGGTTAAAATACCAAACTTGACTAACTTGGATTCAATAAAGGGGTTGCTTGAATTCCCGAGCAAGCATAAACTAAATAAAGCGGAGTGTCTGGTAGTGTAATCCATCTCGGGCGGTTACGTGTTGGATGATTTGGAGATCAAGGAATAATCTCATTTTTATAATGTCCCATTTTTTTTATCTAAAGTGGTGAAAGATATAAAAACGACTTTCTATTTATGGGTAAAGTATAAAGCAAAAGTTTCACCCATGGGTAGAAGAAGTGATGCAAGTTTAATTTAGTTAATTTTAATTTCCTATTGTAATTGTTTGTATGTCCTTTATTTACATTTTTTGTATGTCTTCGGTCTTTACTTCTTGTAATGGCCATTTGTTTTTTGTTTTTTTTGTTGTTTTTTTGGCATTTAAAAAAAAACTGAATTAAATGCCTTTCAACAAAAGAGAGAAAAAAAACTGAATTAATTGAAGTTTACAATAAAAGACAACTTTATAAACTGTGCTTTATGAGAAAGAAAGTTGGTTTAAGTTTAGTATAACAGAAATACACCCACGGTTAAGTTAAATAATTCATTCTAATTTTAGTTTTGTGATAACGGTATCATGTGATTTTAAGTTTTTAACACTCAACGACCTTAAAAAGAACACATTTTCAGATACAACCAGAGACGGATAACAAAAGATTTTTGCATATCATGTGATTTTAACTCTAGCGACATTAAGAACAACACATTTTTAAAATACCCTGATACCATTATATTGATGGGATATTTCCCCTCTCAATTCTTAAAGTTTTACCCTCTAACATGAGATAAACCAAAACTTCTTAACACTTTCTATTTTTATGTCACATTCTATTACTTGATACCGCATTCATATAGCTCAAATTCAAACATGTCTGGTCTGTCCATGGATCTAGTTAATAAGAACAAAAGCCTATATCGTATAACAAATATTACTTTATTATAAGTTAAACTAAATACATCAGCATCAACATCATCATGTGGTAACAATAATTGAAATACAATAATACATGTATCAATCGGCTGATGATTAAGTGTTACGTGTCTTATGTCCAAGTTTTATGCAAAACTATTATCGAACCGGAGGTCTAATCGAAAAAAACCTCTCTTTCTCTGTGAGATAGAACTAGGACTAACCATATCTTACACTACTAAAATCATACCATAAATTTGCTATTAGTAAAATTTATAGATGATGATGATGATGATGAAACTAAATAACACATACTAAAAAATGTGGTATATGAAACTAAATAACACATACTTAAAATTAAATATTTATGATTGAAAATTAGATAAAATGTTTGTGGTGTGACATAACAACAAAAGGTAATGATGATAGTTTATGAAATTTGGATTGTGACTTGAACCATCAATCCATCATCAAGTGTACAAACCAATTAAAAGACAATTATGCATAATTTTGGGGATTTGCTTTTATTTTGAAAGAAATCACCATTTCATTTCATTTCATTTCATTCTTTCTCTACTCATATCATTATTTTTGTTCTCTAAAGGCAATCCACTTTTAAAATATGATAATCATAACTTACTATTACCATATTTTAATCTAATCACTCCTATTACAAACACAAAAGTTTCAAGTATACATGATCAAAATTCAAAGTTCAAACAATATTATACCGATATGAAGTTATATTAGCTATACCAATCTTAAAGTCATCGTTAACCATCGTTCGGACTAAATTTAGTTATAGACAACACTTTTCAAAGTAAACCTAGGCCTAAACTCGTCTTTATTGCTACACAAGAACGGGTCATGAGATATGTTCAACATAACCTCCAGGTCTTGTTCCCGCAACATGAGAAGAACTCGTGAAGAAGAAGATAATGCATGCCGAATATGCATAAACTTCAAAAGAATACATAAAATAGGTTAAAGTATAGTAAAAAAAACAAAGATGTGAAGTATAATCTCGTTGCAAGTGGGAAATGGTAAATTGATGAGATGGTAATACGGATAGGGGCCTTGATTGGTGAAGGGCCATATGAGATTGACATAACATGAGCAATAAATAGAAGGATTGCATGAAATGGGAAACTGCTAAGGGTAGGGACAAATGGGGGAGAGAAAAAAAGGATAGACATACCATGTGGAACACCCATTTGGAGTTTTCTACCCATGAGTGCTCTTTCTTACTAAAAAACAGTTTTTTTTAATAAATATGTATGGCCAAAATAAATTATATATATACTAGTTGTATTTAAGTATAAACAAATTGGGATGACTACATCATGAGAACTTTCATGATACTAACGATTATAAGTGGTGACAAGGGTCGATTTAGTTCATTGTACCGAAAACATTGTATGCTGCACTTGCAATAACACTGCCACTAGGCACATTCCGTCGGCCATCCTAACTCCTAACTTGTCACATACCATCAACAATGTGTACTAAACCAACTACCAAATTTATGGCTAACTTTGTCTCTTCATTTCTTGCCCCTTCGCTTTGGAAACAACACATTATACGTGATGTGACGAGTATGACTCATCCTTAATCATGTCATGGCAATGAAGGGTTTTATGTTGGTTCATAAACAAAATACACTAAAAAAAATTAAATCATGACCATCATGCCTCTTTTGAATTCAATTTTTTTTATTGTAAAGGTTAAGTCTGCACACACTATCTTTCTCACGAGCCTGAATGGTTGAGGTCTATGCTTCAATTTCCTCAACTCATGTGTGTCACTTAAGTAATTTTCGATTGTTTGCGTATCTTTTACCAACTAATAAATGGCTCGGGCAGCATAATGTTTTCGTGGTTACTCTTGGTAAAACACAACTTGGTCACCAAAGGATTCAGACACAAATTCTCACGAGATCTTTAACTGATACCGATGATAACATGTGCACATAGAACAATTGTACTTCCATTATATCGAATTGGTATGTGAGGTATTTATTAAAATACTTTAAGGATGGTGTGTATGAGGTATACATTTTTATCGCCAACACTCGACAATAACTTACAGGATATAACTCATAAGATTTGTGAAGAAAAAAATGAAAAAGAAATATATTTGTTCAAGATGAAAGTTGGTCTCTGATTTAAGACGTGAAGACTGTAGGTGGTACCAATTTGACTTGAATATGAATCTTTTAATTATGTAAGGTTGGTATGATAATTGGTTGAAGGAGTATATGCAATCAGAATTTTGTCAGAAACCAAAGAATACGCCTTTGAATTTCATCCCCCCTCCCTCTTGTCACTTTGTTTTCTTTTTAGCAATCGAGTGCAACTGCCAACCCAAGAGAAGGTCCCCATAATTATTATTACCATTTGTCAATATATATACTCTACAAGTACTCGCACGATGCGGTGGGTAACACACACGGGGTATGAACGGCCAAAAAACCTAAAACTCGACGATTATACTAGAAACATAATGACAATATAAAAAATGACATGTTAACCCATCCAATTTTGTGAATATTTTGTTTTATATGAGCATAGTTTTGCATGACGATAAATATATTTGCATTCTCAAACTTTTAAAAATTACCAAGATTACCCACTTTTGACTCATAACAAATTTTGAGCAAGATGTAATTAACTTGTAACAAACAATCTATTTACCATCTTTTAACCCGTAACAATCAAGTTTAAAGTCCACAAAAAAACCTGAAAGAATCATTAATAAAAAACCAATAATTAAATTATGATAAACTTTGTTATATATAAAAGTGATTGTTATATAATATCCTTACATTTTAACATATATATGTATACTAAGTTAACCGAAAAAAATAAAAGGAAATATATAAAATCATATATTTATAATTTATAAATTTATATGAGAATTTAGATAATAATAATAGATAAATTGATTGATTTAAAAAAAAAGAATCGAATTTTAAGCATATATTTACAAATTATTGATTAGAAAATTGTTTCTTAAAATGAAAGCATATTCGAGTTTTGTTTTTATTTACAATTTTCAACAATATACATAATAATATAATATGTTAATGTGAAACTTTGAAATTTTATTCTTTTCGGTCTTTAACAAATGTAGTTTGTTTTGATTTTTGGATTTCACAAAATATATTTTGGAATATATAATAATATAATATGTTATATTTATTTTTATAAAAATGTATAGACATAATAAAAATAGTGTGTAAAAGAAAAGTTAATAATTATTTATCTAAGACATATATTAGGGTCAATTGAGATATTAGGTTTAAGAGAGAAAAGAATTATGAGGTTTAACCATAAAGTGACACGTGTCACAATTATTTTCTTTTATTAGAAGTTTATGATATATTAATTTCTAAATTTTAAGTAATGATAATCATGTAAACATATTTTTTTATAAGACTATTAAAATTATTAAATATAATTTTTAGTTAAAACATTAGAAAAAGATATTAAATATAATTTATATAAAAAATTAAGAAATGAGAAATAGAGAAACAAAGTAATGAACCATATAATGAATTGATTTGTGAAACTGAATGATAGACAAAAAAAAATTACATGCACTAACATAACAAATTATAAATAATGAATAAAGTGAATCATAACACGTAGTCTAAGGATTATATGATAATCATTTTCTTTAAAATTTGTGAAGCAACTATACACATATTAATGATACATGAAAATATATCAATGTATATTTTTTTTAGAAATTAAACTATTAATTTAAGTTTTATTTATTGGGCAAATTTTCAAAATAAGCTAGAGTAGGAGTGAAACTTAAAATAGGCTATATTTTAAAAAAAAAATCCAACAATAAATCAACCAAAACTCACAACGCCGATCCATTTGGTTTCCCTGTTGATGGATTTCGGCTACCACTAAAAATCTGACACGTGTAAAGAGGTTGACACATTATGATATTTTTGCATGCAGATTTATTGGTCCTGTTATTTTTTGTATGAAAAACGTCTCCACAAAAACCATCTCCTTCGTGATGTTTTGGTCATATTTTCATCTCCTCCGTGAGTTTTCAAAAAAATGTTGAAAATCATGTTTTTTTTAAATTCTTCTGACCAGACGAATTTCTAGTGAGTTTTGTATTCGGAGATGAATTTAAATCAAACATGGAAAAAAACAACATTATTTCTCTATTATTTCAATAAACATGCAAAAAACACCATCATAACACGTGAGTTATGTTATAACAGGTTCGGGGGTGACACGTCGGTGTGCGTGGTTTTTGCAGTGATGGTTTGAATTCTTGGTTCGAGCCGAGAGAGAGTGTTGAGAAAGAACGGTCGGGAAAGTGTGAATTATCATGATGGAGGAGGCTATGGGTGGCGGTGTATGGTGACGAGCTACAACCAAGAACCAAGGGAATGGTGGCGGCCAATCGGTGATGAAGAGGATTATGAAGAGGTGGAGGGAGAGAGTGAGTGAGGTGAGAGAGGAGACAGATGCATGTTTGATTGAAATTCGCCTTCAAATACGAAACTCACGCGAAATTCATCTGGTCAGATGAATTAAAAAAAACACGATTTTCGACATTTTTTGAAAACTCACGGAGGAGATGAAAAAAGAAACAAACATCATGGAGGTGATGGTTTTCGCGGAGACATTTTTCATACAAAAAGTAACGAGACCGATAGATTATATGCAAAAAATATCGGATTATGTCAGTCTCATTACACGTGTCAGACTTTAGTGGTGGCAAAACCATCAGCGAGAAATCAAAATGACGCCTTCTTGAGATTTGAATGGGTCATTAATGGGAAGTTTTATAAATTTGGACTAAAATAGGTTTCTCTCCTATTTTGTTCTATTTTATAAAGTTTACTAGTTTAATCAATTTTTAAAAAACTATTTGCAATGTCAAACTATTTATAAAAAAAACCCACATAACCTGCCACCAGGGTAAAATATTTATGATTATAACACAAAAAAAACTTTAGTGAACTGATTGAAACAAAATTTTTATGAATAAACTTAATTAAAACAATTTTAAATATTGGTTAACTATGATATAGAGTAATATCTTTATAAAATATATAATATCACTACACGAAAATTAGAAAGCATACATTTATTTTTATTATGATAAAAGTTATAAAGTATACAAAGATAATAAAGATTCAAATGACTAAAAATAATATATGTTTAAAAGAATAGTCTAACTTGTCGTCTCTCTTTCTTTCAATCACATGTATTTGACAATCCAATCGTCAATCAATACTAATCATTGTAACAACGTGATAATGGTTTATATGGATGAATAAATGGTAAGGCTGAGGGTGCGGGAGCGCTAGTCAGGCGCTGTGAGGGACTTCGATAGCGCCCCGGGGCGCGAGAGCCACACCACCGGGGCGCGAGAGGGGCGCGAGAGGGGCGCGGAGAAGCGGAAAACGAGGCAGGCGCCAGGAGGCTCGCGCGCGGTGAGTGGCTGTGGGAAATGGGAAAGAGCCGTTGGAAGGCTTTAATAATGAATAAAAATATTTTTTTTTTTTAACAAAATCATCTATATATATCACAATACATATATCACAATACATATCAAACACAACCATTCTCACATACTACAACCAAAACGAATATCACACACCACACCCAAAACCCAAAATCACCCTATCTTCGAAAACCTTTTTTTAAAACATGTCTGGAAATTGGTACCCAAACCTAGATTCAGATTACCCTTACGACGATTTATGGTCGGCACCGGAACAACCGATGTTTTATTCGGGGGTCGCAACAATCATCCGGCTTTCAAACCATCCAACATGCAACCGTCTCCTAACTTTGTAGTTCCGGAGACACAAGAACCGGAACCAGAAGGTGAAGCTGCGGGACAAAGAAGACGCGTCCACCGGAAAAAACAACTTGCAACGGACGGGTCGGGTTCGGCTTCGACCGGAAGGGCGAAACGGAAAAATCACTCCGTGGTCATCGGATGAGAAGGAAGCCCTGTGTCGGGCTTGGATAGCCATTTCTGAGGATCGGCGTTGCGGTAATTGTTTTTAACGTTTTTAAAAATGATTGTAAATAAAAAGTTAAATAAAAAAGTTAAATGGCTTACAAATTTATTTACATAATTTTGCAGCCGACTACCAAAAGAGCAAGGTCTTTTGGACAAAGGTTAGGGAGACGTTCTATTCGCTCGTTGGGAGTACAGAGCGGAATCCCGATATGATTTCGGGTCGGTGGACCGAAATTAGAAAATTTGTCGGCTTGTTTACTAATCTGTTCAACAGGAACGCCGGTCGTATGAGACCAAGTGGCAGTGACGATTTGGCGGTCTATAATTTCACTGTCGAAGAGTGGAAGCAGGAGTGCCTGCGGAGGTATGGGGCGGTGAAGACGTGGGACGGTGTAAAGTTGTGGGAGAGGTTGAGAAGGTGTGCCAAGTGGGTTGAGCTGGTGGCGCCGGAACCTTGATGCGGAAGTAGGGCCGAAACGGACTAAAACTAGTTCGTCTGGAGCGTACAGCACAACGGACGGGTCGGATTGCCGGGTTGGATTCGACCTAAACGTTGCGGGGGAGGAAACGTCTTCACCGCCGAGGAGGCGGCCATTGGGAAGGGACGCCAGGGGGAAAAAACCGGGCTGAGGGGGAAGCCGTAAACATCAACGATCTTGTTGAATCCCTCAATAAATTCAACAAAACCCTGGAGGTGGTCTCTGTTGACAAAAAGGAAAAAAAAAAGAATGAGAGATTTGGACTTCCTTGCAAGAGACTTCAGCCACCTAAATCCGGGATCGACCAAATGCTGATGGAAAAAACAAAAGGAACGTATCCGGAAGAGGTTTGATCGAAGAAGACGAAGCCGAAGAATAAGAATAATGTTAATGTGTTTTTTTAATTTTTTTTAATTAATGTGTTTTTTTAATTTTTTAGTACTTTAATTTTTTTTATATATTAATGTGTTTTTTTTTAATTAATGTGTGTTTGTTTAAATAATTACTTGTTTTTTTAATAATACGTTTTTTTAATACATTTATAAAAAAATAAAAAAATAAACCGCTCGCTCCGCCCCCTCTCCGCGCCCCTCCACACCATGCCCCGGGGCGCTATCACCACTACCAATACCCATCTTATCAAGTTTCCTCTCTCTGCCACACGTCACAATATTATTGGATGGCGCCCCCACTCACGCCCCCTCTCAGCGCCCCCCCACACCCCTCAGCCTAATGGTATCAAACCTGTACCGATAGCAGTATCAGTACAAAATTTTTAAGAAAGTCATGATCAATACAACTATTAGTATTTATCGAATTTTAGTCTACCATACGATCATACAGGGTACTATATCAAGTTTATGAAAGATTTATGATTTGTACAGGTTCGGTTCGAAGCTCATTCTACTTGTTAATGATTTATTTGACCATTCATAAGGATTTTTTTAAAATCATTTTATCTAATCATTCATGCCCATGTAACTTTTAACTGGTTCAGAACATATTGATAGAAAAAGTTACAAATATAAATAATTTTTTTATGAAAAGGGTCATTGATTTTAGCTATATGAGCCCCGTAGATGACCAAACCTTTTTGCTAGTTAACCACGACATACATTCTCATTACCAACCTCTTTTATGTTGGAAGGGACGTTCACCTATCATTTGAACCGTTGCATTCCAACCTTTACCCGCGTTCACCTTCCCTCATCTTCGAACAGGTTCACGAACCTGTGAATCCCCATCTATAGGAAATTGCGGCGTTGATCCCTTATTATCTTGTTAGCAACGACTTTCATCTAGAAGATGCCTGGTGCCTTTATAACCTTCGTAGGAGCCTTTCTATGTTATCTCTACCTCTAAATTATAGAGTATTATATATTTTACGTCTACATTGCTTTTTAATTTGTCCTATTATTTTCTTGAGCTTTATTATCGTATGTTTTTGTTAAATAGCTTGATTCCAAAAAGTAGTCTTGACCATGATATTATTGATGTCGCCTCGGCTTCAGGCGGGAAGAATGAGGTGGGCAAAGAGCAGGTCGGGGAAGATCGATCTAGGGTCTCAACTTTGGTGGGGTGATAAAAAAAATAAGATAAAGAGAGGAAAGAAAAAGAATTAAAAACTTACAATTATAACCCCACTAGCCATCACTGCAACCAAAATTAAATGTTAAAGGCTAATTCTCATAACAACTTAATTTTATATAAATATGTTTTTTTTATATACATTTTGATATAAATTTTTAAAACCAGATCCACCATAACGCTACGGACAAACTTTTTTAAACTTTATGTTTTCTCAACGTCTCATTTACAACGTTTGGCTTGACATGTTATCGATATTCTCGTCACAATGCGTGGGCCATAGACCATCCCATGGTGGGGCATCGAAGCCCCTTCACAGTGCTACGTCAGCGCCACGTAAGCATCGGGGGGCATCGAAGTCCCAACTAATAACGTCCCGCTATGGTTTATTATCCAAGGGCGCCCGTTATAATTGTATATGTGCGTGTATGTGTGTGAGAGATGGCCCACCAAAATGCCCCCA